>NW_025809525.1:0-5173 GCF_022045245.1 Lucilia cuprina
TATAGACTAGACTATAGACTAGACTATAGACTAGACTATAGACTAGACTATAGACTAGACTATAGACTAGACTATAGACTAGAGACTAGAATATAGACTTGACTTTAGACTAGAATTTTGACTAGACTATAAGCTTGACTAGACTATAGGCTAGGATATAGGTAAGACTAAGGACTAGACTATAGACTAAGCTTTAGACTAGATTCGACTATGGACTAGACTATAGACTAGACTATAGGCTAGACTATATTTTTAAATTACAATTTTATATAATTCTTTGTTTTAATTTCATTTTTGTCTACTTTCGAAATTGTCGCTTTTAATTTATTAGCTCTGCTGCTGATAGAACATTTACAAACACAAAGACTCTATCATCATCTTTGCGAAATAAATTGATTATAAAGAACCTTTAATTTTTCAATCATCTAAAAAATTCATTAGATAAACTATCAAGTCAATGAAGAAAATGACAAAAACATCCATAATCTGACATGATGAGAGTAAAGCTAAAATTTGTTAGAGGTACATACATATATTCTTATCCAGTTTTAATGATAGACAGACAACGTTCGTGTGGCAGCAACAGTTATGGGAATATCGAATTTAGTTTAATACTCTTTCGCTATATACATATATACACTCACTATATATAGTTAAGATTTACAAGAAAAAATAGAAATAAAAAAGAAAAAATGTCAATCTAATTGAAATTCTAGACAAAATCTTCCGCAAATTACCTTCATTGACAAAAATCTCTAATACCCAAACCAAAATATAGAGACACACAGCTAAACACAGCAATACAGTTGTATGCAACAGACACCACAGAATGCGGTAACTCATACATAGAGATACAAACGCCCGTATATATTTTTATACAAAATTAAAAAAAAGAAAAACTAAAATGATTGCAAGTTGTTAGAAAAAATAAAAGAAAATCGTTGAAAAGTTGCAACAAAAATAGAGCAAAAATTGAGAGAAACGTTTCAGATCCAGAGAAAAAGAATTTAACAACACGAAACTAAAGCGCGTTTGTTGAGGTTCCGGTTTGAAACCGGATACGGAAGTGGCGTTGCATAGAGTGTCGTTTGTTGTGTAAAAGAATATACTTCATCAGCAGCATCAACATCTTCAACCTATACTGCTGCTTAACTTCTGCATTTTGCACCCCACCACACCACAATTTTCCTTATTTATTTTGTTGCTTTTCACATTTAATTTTGTTTTCTTCCTTGAGGATTTTTACTTTTTTCCCGTTTCTTACTTCCCTCACAGCTGTGGAGCTGCTAGTGAGCTGGTATTTTGTAATTTTTCTTTGATATTTTCCCTCATTTTCGGGGGAAATCTTAAATTTGTTGTTTATGTGAAAAAACAAAATGATATTGCAGCTGAAATTTGATGCTACAAAAGCTGCTTACTTTTAAGCAGAAATTGAAGTAAAGAATCAGGAAAAAAAACGAAAAGAAAAAATTCTCAGAATTTTTTTTCTGTAAATATTTTAAAGCTGCTTGTATGTATGTTTTCATGCGAAAACCTGCTGCTTCCTTCTCTCAAATTTCTTTTATATTTTTTGATAGATGGTTTAAGACTATTGTTGTGTTATATTATTTTCTTTATTTAACTAAAACGTTGTCTTTACCTGGAGCTACCGATTTAGTTAATGTTTTTTTATTGTTTTTGATTTCTGACTGACTACTAAAGATGGATTTCAATGCTGAAATATTAACTATTTTTGTTGGTTTTGTCTTTAAATTTGTTACGGATTTGAAACAAGATTAAAAAGCTATAAATTAAACTCCAAACTCTAGAGTGTAGTTCAGTCTATAGTCTAGTTTTTAGTCTAGTATATAGTGCAGTCTTTACTAAATATTTACTAAAGAAAGTCTAGACTAAAATCTAGTTTATAGTCTAGTATATAATTAAGTCTATAGTCTTGTCAATAGGATAATCTAAATAAAAAAAATAACTAAAATCTAGTTTATAGTCTAGTATATAATTAAGTCTATAGACTTGTCAATAGGATAATCTATAGTCTTGTTTATAGTCTAGTCTAGTCCAGTCTATAGTCTAGTTTATATCTAGTCTATAGTCTAGTCTATGTCTAGTCTATGTCTACTCTAGTCTATAGTATAGTCAATAATCTAGTCTAGTCTATAATATAGTCTAGCCTATAGTCTGGTCAATGGTCTCGTCTATAGTCTAGCGTATAGTTAAGTCTATAGTCTAGTCTACAGTTAAGTCTATAGACTAGTGTATAGTTTAGTCTATAGTCTACAGTCTAGTATATAGTCTAGTCTAATATCTGGTCAATATTCTAGTCTATAGTCTTGCCTATAGCCTAGTATATATCCCAGTCTATTGTCCATAGTCTATAGTCTTGTCTCTAGTCTAGTCTGTAGTCTTCTCTCTAGTCTAGTTTGTAGTCTATTCTATAGTCTAGTCTATAGTCTTTAGTTATGTCTATAGTATATACTGTAGTCTAGTCTACAGTCTATAGTATATACTATAGTATATACTATAGTCTAGTCTATAGTCTAGTCTATAGTCTTATCTATAGTCTTGTCAATAGGATAGTCTAAAGTCTAGTTTATAGTCTAGTCCAGTCTATAGTCTAGTTTATAGTCTAGTCTATAGTCTAGTCTATGTCTACTCTAGTCTATAGTATAGTCAATAATCTAGTCTAGTCTATAGTATAGTCTAGTCTATAGTCTGGTCAATGGTCTCGTCAATAGTCTAGTGTATAGTTAAGTCTATAGTCTAGTCTACAGGTAAGTCTATAGACTAGTGTATAGTTTAGTCTATAGTCTACAGTCTAGTATATAGTCTAGTCTAATGTCTGGTCAATATTCTAGTCTATAGTCTTGCCTATAGCCTAGTATATAGCCAAGTCTATTGCCCAGTCTATAGTCTTGTCTCTAGTCTTGTCTGTAGTCTTCTCTCTAGTCTAGTTTGTAGTCTATTCTATAGTCTAGTCTATAGTATATAGTTATGTCTATGGTATATACTATAGTCTAGTCTACAGTCTATAGTTAAGTCTATAGTATATACTATAGTCTAGTCTATAGTCTAGTCTATAATCTAATCTATCTTCTAGTCTATAGTCTAGTCTATAGTCTAGTCTATAGTCTATTCTATAGTCTAGTCTATAGTCTATTCTATAGTCTAGTCTATAGTCTTGTATATAGTCTTGTCTATAGTCTAGTCTATAGTCTAGTCTATTGTCTAGTCTTTAGTCTAGTTTATAGTCTATAGTTGATATGTTAGTTTTATACACTAATGTATACTTTATTTTCATAGCAACTTCGTTTATAAACATTGTTGCACATAATTGTTGAGTATGCATTGCTTGTAATATACGTAAAGAATTAAAAATGTTATTGTTTTTAGGTATAAACAAAATATTTAAAATTATTTTTAAATTTGAAAATAAATCATCTTTAGCCCTCTGGAGAAATAAACAAAGTTATTGATGCATAAAATTAAAAACAAAATCATATAAAAAAAAATAATAAAAAAAGAAGTTACAATCTTAAGAAACTCTGTTTTAAACAACAGCAAAAAAAAAATAAATAAATGAAACATTAACACTTCGTAAAATTATAAACAGACGGACATACAGATTTTATGGGTTTATATTTAAGCAAATCTGTAAGTAAAACTCCTACAATAACCTCCTCCATATTAGTCAATAACAATAAGAATGGAGGCTTGAGAAGATTTTTTTTTGTTGTTTCAAGAAGTGTTAAGGTTTGAGTATGAATTGCTTGCAGAAAGCTGACGTTGATGATTATTATTACAAAGATTGCTAAGAAACACTTCATATCACGCAGTGATAAAATATTCTGCTCATAAGCATGTTTTTGTTTAGTCTTCTGGTATTGTTGTTGTTGTTGTGATTAATATTTTGAAAGTGGGTGATTGTGAACCCCCAAGAGCCTTAAGAGTTTTTTTCTTAAAATATTGTGTTTTGTTTCTTCTTCTTAAGAAAATGTTGGTTTCAAGTATATAAATGATGTTGCAATACTTTTAGCTACTCAAACAATTTGTTAAGTTGTATGCTGCTACTGTTACTCATGATTATCAAGATGACGTTACTTTTTGCTAACATAGATATATCCCATCCTCTACTATTCATAACGTATGTTAAATTATGTTTTTATCTACAATGATGCCCTCTGGCTGTTAACTCACAAAGTAGTCTTTCTACAATAAACATCAACACAAACTCTGTGTAAAATGTTGCTGAGCTGCTGGTACAAATATTACGCATTCCATGGTGTTATTCAGTTTTTATTACAACATCCCCTGTAGATTTCAAAAAGTAGATATTTAATATTTGAACATATTTCTTTCCTTTCTTTTTACTACTACAAAACCATCATCATATTTTCAGTTTTATTCAAACTTGTATATGTTTCAGATTTTTTTTCCATTTTTTATATATTTGAAAATTTATATACTTACGCGTGAAATTTACACGCGTATAGCATAATTTGACATTAATTTCATCTCTGGAGGGCATAAAATTATCCTCCACATCATCATTGTCGTCATCAGCATCATCAGAGTGAGCAGTAGCAACATCTACATCTCATATGACTGCAGTTACGGCATCAACGTACAATTATTGTTACAACAGAGAACATTTAAAAAGCTGTAAAAAATGTAAGGTTTTATAGTCGAACGAGAAAATTTATTGAAATTAAAGTGATTTTTCTTCTTTTTTCAAGATTTTAAGTGATTTTTGGGTAATTTTTAATGCTTTCATGTGTGAGATGAAGACGTTATATATACGGGGAGGCTTAATAAAATAAAGGCTATAAACAAAAGGCCATTAATGCTTTAAAATGAAGCCTTAGTAACTTGGACGTTTTAAAAAAGTTATATACAAAAACATAAAACTATTAAAAACATTAAGCGGAGATCTCAGTAACATGTTGCAAGCATTAAAACACATTTACAAAAAATATTTTTATAAAATTTTATAAAAACAACTTTGTTTAAATACTGTTTAAGTTTATATCTAGTTGATATCTGGTTCAGTTTTAGTTCAGTTCTAGTTCTCTTGCAGTTCTAGTTCAGTTCTAGTTCAGTTCTAGTTCAGTTCTAGTTCAGTTCTAGTTCAGTTCTAGTTCAGTTCTAGTTCAGTTCTAGTTCAGTTCTAGTTCAGTTC
>NW_025809526.1:0-2442 GCF_022045245.1 Lucilia cuprina
CTAGAACTGAACTAGAACTGAACTAGAACTGAACTAGAACTGAACTAGAACTGAACTAGAACTGAACTAGAACTAGAACTGAACTAGAACTAGAACTGAACTGAACTAAATTTTTAGTTTTTTTCAAGTGTTACTTGATATTTAATGACTTGTTTCCGTTAGGAATTTTTACTTTTATTTAAAAAAGTTAAAGTTTTTTTCAGGTTGTTTCTTAATTTCCTCTTTTCATAAAATTACTATTACTAAAATACTGGCAGAAGGACATCACCTATTGTCAATTATATGTAGTACACTCATTAATTGCATACTTCCTAATATTGAATTTCATATCATCATGAAATTCTATTTTGCTTGCATGTGAAAAAATTAAAACTTTATGTATGAACAAAATATCGAACAGGAAAAGCGACCACTAATTAGCTCATCTGTAATAACATTCATATTTCTACCACAAAACTTTTTTATTTTTGTTACACGTTCGACATGTTCTATCATGTCTTGTTTCTTGCTGTATGTGCATAAAATGTCTGTGCATGTATAGTAAGTTTTATATAGATATATTCCTATGTACATATGTGCGTATAGGTCCCAGCAGTTTTAAAATTACCATTGTATTACATAGGGAGATTATCTTTAAAGCAATTAGTAACTATTTAAGGATTTTACATTAATAAGTTTTTTGATATTTTGTTTTTGTAATAAACACAATAATCAATGGCTTCAATTTAAGTTGAAGTGATATGTTGTGGTTGTTTTTTAAATTGTATTTGATTGCTCTTGGACATTTTCACTCAGCTAATTCGAAATTAGCATAGGACAGCTACTATATACTGCAGGAACTGTATATACTGGAGCAAGTACGGTAACTAACACCATGGTGTACAACATGACTGACCTAGTTATGTACGTATTGTTATATACATACTTTTACACACATGTGTACGTATGTATGCATGTACTTTTTAAAGAGCTAAAATGTTCATGTATAAATTTCAAAATTCAAACAAAAAAGTGGAAAAATATACATTAGCACTTATGTGTACTACATGTATGTACATGTCGCGGTTAAAAAAATTTCCTAGTGCAACAATAACGAAAACAAAAAATTACGCTTAAAATTCTAAATTTCTGCAGTTGCTTTTTCAATTCAATTTCATTAGACAGCAAGTGAATATGAACAAAAATTAACAACTGTAACAACTATAAAACAACGAAAATAGTTGATGCTACATTTTTCCCAAACCTGCCCACAATTAAGTATAACAACTTACACGCTCACCAAAAAATCAACAAACACAAATACATATACACACTAGCACATAGGCTTACAGGCATACAAATTAACTAACAAACTTTAATATGCTTACACTTGTTCAGTTGAAAAACTGATAAAATACAGCAGTATAGCTACATAACCGCAGATTTGATGTCAGCATCAACAAACGACAATAGAGGCAGCTAAATATTGGAAACTGGTCTTGCCTGTGGTGGAGCAGTGGATGTTCATGTATACACGTGTGGGTATGAAAAATGTCAACTACTGCTTTTTATTTTAAAGAAAGAAAGCACACTTTATTAGTCCGTTGTTTGGAGTAAATAAGTGTAATACTTTTGGACACAGTTTCTAGGCAAATGACTAAATTAAGGAAAAAAAATCTTTAAAAGTAAATTTTAATAAGTACGTTAATTTTTTTAAATTTCATTTCCAAATAAAACATAATCTTAGCATTCCCCTTTTTCTATTAAATTTAAATGTTTGCATTTCCTTGTTTTAAAGCTTTATCAAAATTTTTCATTTTCTTTTACACTTTTAATATAAAAAGGCAAGATATACTTGTACATCCGAAATTCATGTCACACAATTTAAGTGTTTACTACGGTTGTTGATTCCTTGGCATTGGCATTAAATTGTGTTTTCTACATAATCCTCTTATGTCCAAGTCGTGCTTTATATAACAAAAAAAAAAACACAGATAACTTTGAAAATTACACATATACTACTTTACTATTGTTAGACATAACAATTTTAAAATACCAAAGGAATATGTCTGTAAACAGTAAAGCATCAAGAAGAATTGCAATGTTAATGTTGATATATGTAAAGAAAATATTTTACTATTTTTGGAAATAAGTAACAAATTTATTTTTTGGGGAATTTTTGCTATTAAGAAAATTTTGGGGGAGTTCTTATATGGTCCCAAAAAATCATTTGCAAATATTTTTTTATTTTTTTGCTTTACTTCTAAAATATAATTTATTAAGTTCTCACCAACATTTTTGGAACTAGAACTGAACTAGAACTGAAACTGAACTGGAACTGAACTAGAACTGAATTAGAACTGAACGAGAACTGAACTAGAACTGAACTAGAACTGAACTAGAACTGAACTAGAACTGAACTAGAACTGAACTAGAACTGAACTAGAACTGAACTAGAACTGA
>NW_025809527.1:0-1225 GCF_022045245.1 Lucilia cuprina
TGAGCAAAAATTCTCAAATCGCATAGTCGATATCAAATTATAGTGACCTGTTTTATATGACCCAATATGTTCTTAATCATTTTGTAACGGGTTTTGATAACCCCGCCCTGGTATGGATATAATAGGCAAAAAACCCAAAAATCCCATTTTTGGGATTTTTAAAACTTTTTGGGAATTCCGGGATTTCAAATAAGAAAATTCGATTTTTTATTTAATTTTGGATTTTGAGTAAAAAATCTACCTAACTGTAAATTTTCATCAAAAAATATTCATAAATAAAATTATTATTGCAATTTGAAAAATTTGTATTTTCGCAAAAACTGAATAAAAAACATTTTTTAATTTTTAAAAATTATAATTTTTTGAAAAATAGACAATGTTTTTTAAGTGACAAATTAATTAGGGAAAACTCAACATCTTTTATAAAAATTACCTAGCACTACTATTTTCATCCATAAGGTCAACTCTTAAATTTGTTACATATATTAAAAAAAATTTCAGGTATTATTTTTTAAACTGTAATGATTTTACCCTTATAGGTCACTTTAATAGGTAGCTTATTAAAATGACCTATTGAGGAAAAATTCATTACATAAGGATACGTTAGACATATTAGGTAGAATATCATAACCCTTTAAAAAATAATTTAATTTAAGTACCTGTAATTAATATATAAGACAGGTTTATATCTATTTGTAATTATTTGTAATTTTCTAACCATGGCGATCGTACTAAAAAAATGATTTGTGCTCCATTTGATTTGAACACTCTTCAGCTCCTTTTCAAGATAAAGCCAACTTCTTATTGAAATATATTGAAACTGTACATAAAAATAAAGTGGATAAAAATGATATATGTAAAATGGAAAATTTTATAAAATCAGTTGATATAAATCTGAAGAGTGTTCGGTATTTCATTGCTAAATTTCGATCGAAATTTTCTGATTGGCTGGATGAATGTGTAGAAGTTGCTATTTGCGTATTAACTGTTGGTGCTCCCTGTAAGCAGTATAAGGATTTGAGCTCAAAATCAAAGAGGAAAAGGTTATCAACTTCACTAGAAACCTTATCTAACGAAGGAGTTTCGGACACTTTTAAAGCAATGTTAAGAAAAGAAGAACAGCCTTTGGATGCCATAAAAATTGCAAATATTCTTCCAACCGCATCACCAAGACGACTGAAAAGAATTGTAAAGAGTATACCCACACCATCATCTGATACAACGT
>NW_025809528.1:0-3510 GCF_022045245.1 Lucilia cuprina
TTCTGTTCTAGTTCTGTTCTAGTTCTGTTCTAGTTCTGTTCTAGTTCTGTTCTAGTTATGTTCTAGTTCTGTTCTAGTTCTGTTCTATTTCTGTTCTAGTTCTGTTCTGGTTCTATTCTAGTTCTATTATAGTTCTGTTCTAGTTCTGTTCTAGTTCTGTTCTAGTTTTGTTCTAGTTCTTTTCTAGTTCTATTTTTGTTTTAGTTCTGTTCTAGTTCTTATTCTGTGATAGATGAGATATAATTAAGTGTCAATCATATAATAAGTCCACATTTTAAGAATGTTCAGAACAGAAGTATTCTTTTTTCTATTTTTCTTTTTTCCAGATTAATACCACAGCTGTTATACTTCAATTAACTATTTGATAAGGTATGTTGATTAAAAGTATTTGTTTATAATATAATTAAGTTTGGTAACATTTCCTTTAGTTTATTTAATTCCAATCATTTAATTTTGATTTAATCAAAAAATTCTTTGGCTTTTTGCACTTTAAACTACGATTTTTCCTTAGGCATTTCAACAACAATTTCATTGACTCAAAAACACTTGTTCATTATAAATCGAAGACAAAAATTCATTGTCAACAGGTCGTTTAGACGTTACAGCCAAATTGAAACCAGTTAAGTTGTTCAAAATTTATCTTAGTCTCAGAGTGAGACGAAAAAATAAAATGTTAAAACAAAAATTCCAAAGTAAAAGAAAATTCTTTAATCAAATAATACGAAAACTGTCTGAGCAAGACATTGAGAGTAAGTAAAACACAACAGCTGCACAGACAACAAAATAATGTTTGTTATACAAAACTGAACATTAGAAAAATGTCAAATAGCAAATATGCCAAAAACAAAAGGAATAGAAAAAAACCTAAAATGGTACAAAGTTAAATGGCAAATGGAAAAAAAAGGCCATAGGGAAAACAGATATATAAATCTGAAAGATATAGACAGTTAGAATAAAAAGCCAGTCTGAGATACGGTTACTGCAACATAGCAAATAGCTGAGGCCATTTACAAAACACACTTACATCGTAACCTAAGTATTTTAACGAAATAATAAATTCAAGTGTTACCATTGAAAAATCCCAAGAAATAAAACTGTTTGCCACATTTAAAACAAACAAGCCAACTGAATCCTGCAACCAACCAAACTCTCAACTGTCCGTCCGTCCGATAAACCAACCGTCCAGCATTATTTTTTGGGCAGACAGAAACAAACATTTTTCTTTACTACCAAATGACGGCAACAAATAACATGCACAGATATTGACAATGTACATGACCAATAACGCCAATGGTGGCTGATATTCAAGAGAAGTACTAAAGATTTTAGTAAAATGAAAAAAAAAAAACGAATAAAAACTAAAAAGTTGAAATGAAAAATCCATTGGGTTCTTACAATTGATACGTGCATATGCACAAATAATGCAGAGATATTTTTCTTTACTTTTTTTGTTTGATTTTAGATTTTTTTTCGGGTTTAAGTTTTGCAGTTTAAAGCAATGATGCTGAAATCTAATACCCCCAAGAATGTAAAGTTTGAAATAATACATACAGACATACGGACAGACACTCATTGAGAAGGCTCTCTGCATTGAAGTGCACCACATACTCGTAGAGTCACTTAAAATGTTTTCAGGCAGGGTGGCCCATGAAAAAAATAAAAAAAATGTGTGAGTTGTTCTGATTTTATTCTGATCTAGTTCTAACCTAAGTCTGTTGTAGTTCTAACCTAAGTCTGTTCTAGTTCTGTTCTAATTCTGTTCTAGTTCTGTTCTAGTTCTGTTCTAGTTCTGTTCTAGTTCTGTTCTAGTTCTGTTCTAGTTCTGTTCTAGTTCTGTTCTAGTTCTGTTCTAGTTCTGTTCTAGTTCTATTCTAGTTCTGTTCTAGTTCTGTTCTAGTTCTGTTCTAGTTCTGTTCTAGTTCTGTTCCAGTTCTCTTCTAGTTCTCTTCTGGTTCTGTTCTGGTTCTGTTCTGGTTCTGTTCTGGTTCTGTTCTAGTTCTGTTCTGGTTCTGTTCTGGTTCTGTTCTGGTTCTGTTCTGGTTCTGGTTCTGTTCTAGTTCTGTTTTAATTCTGTTCTAGTTCTCTTCAAGTTCTGTTTTACTTCAAATCTGATTTTTCCTGTTACCCTGCCTTTCTTTTATTGACAAAATTGTCATCTGTATGCTCTACATGTGGCTGCCTGTATGTGAAAAGTATCCATGACCATTATGTTTGTATTTTACTTTTGTGAAAAAATGGTTCCAATGCAATATTTGGTCAATTTTTGTATATGGTTGGGTATTGTCTATGCACGTACTGGCACGTTACTTTTCTGCTCATTCGATATTGTGGTATATGAATTCAAAATATTTGCAAATTTATTTATGTATGGAGTTTATTTATGCAGCAGTCCCAGAGTGTTTTGAAGGCCTCGAAAGTTTAAAGGCAATTTTTTATTGCCAAAAGCCAGTGACAAGTGTTTAGTTTGACATGTTTTTCTAGATTTTTAAAAGCAAGTTTATAAAAGTAATAATAATATTATTTACTTTTTTAAATAAAATATTTATTATTTACATTTATTTTATAAAGTTTTTTTTTCAATTTTATCACTTTCAAAATACTTCATGTTTTTTTTTTTTTGTGTTCATTTAGTGATTTATATTAAACGTAATTTATATTATTTTATTAACAAATGTTTAAACATTACGGACCTACATGTATTTATTTTGATTTAAATGTACCCACCTTTATTTTTTGCAAAACAGAAATAAAATTGTACATGTTTTAAAATCTATTGAATGGTTTTTTATTAAATGTTAACATAAATCTCCAGCAATTTAACGATAGTTTTGAAAAAAAAACAGAATGTAAAAAACACAATGTAAAAAACATTAAAAACAAAAAAAAATATTTAAAAAATGTAAGCTACACATTTCTGAAACAACATGAAAACAATAAAATTGAAAATGTGTACTAAAATGTGCTCAACAAAAAAATCTATCTATAAATATAAAACGCAAACAATAAAGTTTTTTTTTGAATAAAAAAGGGCAGAAAATTATTTCAGAAAAGCCTACTATACTGAAATAGTCATACAGCATAAACATTAACTTCATACAAAATTTCTATTCAACTCAGTATTACATTTTCACTGCTGAGTTATTACACTATAACTTTCGTCCGGTAGTCTCAACAAATCGTATTAGAAATTATGACACTTGAAACAATTTCCCCATATTTTTGGATAAGTTTAGAAAAACAACCAAATTTTCCAAGTAACTGCTACAAACTTATTGACTGTTCCTAAAAACACGCGACCTAGAGTAGGGTGAAGCAAATAAAAAAATATATAAATAAATTCTTGTACAACTTTAAAAATAAATGAAAATGTATAAACACAACTGAAGTATACAGGGTGCTTCGTTCTAGAACTGAACTAGAACTGAACTAGAACTAGAACTGAACTAGAACTGAACTAGAACTGAACTAGAACTGAACTAGAACTGAACTAGAACTGAACTAGAACTGAAC
>NW_025809529.1:0-1492 GCF_022045245.1 Lucilia cuprina
TTAAAATTGCCATTTGTTTTGGTATATAATTTATTGCATAATGTATTTTTAGAAAATGGCCAGTTGGATAGATCGGTATAATTATTTTCACAGCTTTAAAAACGCGGTGTTTTAAGGTTCCGATATGGCTGCAAATAACATTGATAGTTTTTACGCTATGACAGTCATTAAGGCATCATTTTAAAGCATTATGATTGCACTTTAATTTGGTATATCATTTGAGCATAATGTGTTCGTCTAAAAAATTGTCAATTTGAAGGATCGGTAGAATTGTTGTTCTATGTTAAAAACACTGTGATTTGAGGTTCCGATATGGTTGCAAATAACTTTAATAGTTATCATGCCAGAACAATCGTTTATGCATCATTTTAAAGCATTACAGTTGCACTTTGTTTTGGTGTATAATTTGTTGCATAATGAATTTTTAAAAAAAATTGGATAGATCGGTATATTTATTGGTACAGGTTTAAAAATGCGGTAATTTAAGACTCCGATATGGTTGCAAATATCTTTTACAGTTTTCATGTTATAGCAGTGGTTTGTATATCTTTTTATTGCATTATATTTGCCAGTTGTTTTGGTGTATAATTTGTTGCATAATATATTTTTAGAAAATGGCTAATTGGATAGATCGGTATAATTATTTTCACAGCTTTAAAAACGCGGTATTTTAAATTTCCGATATGCCTGCAAATAACATTGACAGTTTTCATGCTATGACAGTCATTAAGGCATCATTTTAAAGCGTTATGATTGCACTTTAATTTGGTATATCATTTCAGCATAATGTGTTCGTCTAAAAAATGGTCAATTTGAAGGCTCGGTAGAATTGTTGTTCTATGTTAAAAACACTGTGATTTGAGGTTCCGATATGGCTGCAAATAACTTTGACAGTTTTCATGCCAGAACAATCGTTTATGCATCATTTTAGAGCATTACAGTTGCACTTTGTTTTGGTGTATAATTTGTGGCATAATGAATTTTTAAAAAATTGGATAGATCGGTATATTTATTAGTACAGGTTTGGAAATGCGGTAATTTAAGGCTCCGATATGGTTGCAAATATCTTTTATAGTTTTCATGTTATTGCAGTCGTTTATATATCTTTTTATTGCATTATAGTTGCCATTTGTTTTGGTATATAATTAGTTGCATAATGTATTTTTAGAAAATGGCCAGTTGGATAGATCGGTAGAATTATTTTCACAGCTTTAAAAACGCGGTATTTTAAGGTTCCGATATGGCTACAATTAACATTGACAGTTTTCAGGCTATGACAGTCATTAAGGCATCATTGTAAAGCATTATGATTTCACTTTAATATGGTATATCATTTGTAGCATAATGTGTGGTTTGACAATTTGGTCAATTTGATAGATCGGTAGAATTATTGTTCTATGTCTAATAAACGCTGTAATCTGAGGTTCCGATATGGTTGCAATTAACTTTGGCAGTTTTCGTGCTAGGACAGTCGATTATGCACCATTTTAAA
>NW_025809530.1:0-1855 GCF_022045245.1 Lucilia cuprina
AACTGAACTAGAACTGAACTAGAACTGAACTAGAACTGAACTAGAACTGAACTAGAACTGAACTAGAACTGAACTAGAACTAAACTAGAACTGAACTAGCACTGAACTTAAACTGAACTAGAACTGGTCTAAAACTGATTAAATTTCACTTTTTTCTTTCTTCATTTCTCCATAGAATTTTATCAAATTATCAGGTTTTCATCATTCCACCATTTAAGGTCTTGCGCTGTATAGTTAAAGTGACTTATTCCAACAAACGATGTTAGCAAATAAGTAAGTCGCGTTTTGGTGTCGTACGTTAATCCCAAAGTAAATAGAAAAAGTTTGTAAAAAAGTTCCAAAAAAATAAAAAAAAGTTTTGCTAAAAACCTGACTTGAGCAACATGAAGGGAGTGCGAAAAAAAGCTTTAGACGTTTTTCCTTAATAAAATGTTGAAATTTACACTAACACAGCTACTAATGCCAATGAAAAGCATGTTCGTTTTTTATGTAAAACTACTGTCATACAGTGGGATTGATCTTTAGAAAGTGGAAATGAAAGTTTCAATCTAGTGGTTTAACGCATCCTTTGAATTTTCTTTAATACTTCTGATATGAAGAATAATATATTTTTTGAATATTTTGGTAGTCAAATGACACTGTTACTGCAGTAGATATAAATTTCGTTGTTTTTTTTTTTTTTTTTTTGCCAAACTCTATCTGCGTGGATGTGTGCTAGAGAAAAACAAACCAAAATATCCTGTTTTGGATATATATGTAACCTTCTTGCTATAGCTCTAAACCCATTTATGTCATATGGGTTAGTGGGAATGTTTAAAGGATAAATCCTTGTGTATGTATGAGTAAGTATCTGTATACTTTTGAAAATTAACGTGACTTGCATTTAGGAAAAAAACTTTTTCTTTTTCTGTTTAACCAAGACAGCAAAAAAAGCAAAAGTATTAAGTTTTTAAGCGAAAATGTGCCCCAAAAGTACAACAACAAATAAACGCATTTATATATACACACACTCTTACCATTTATGTATTAAAGCAGATCCTTTCGTTTCTAACAATCCTGCTGCCTTATATAGTGACAATTTTTAGTTGGAAAGTATAAAACAAACATATTCTTAGCACGCTTTCTATACTTAAAGTGACACTTGCTGCAACTTAAAATGCACTTTGTGAGTCATTTTGCCGTAAGGTTTCTTCTACTGTCTAGGTGCAACAACAACAGACCTACGCACTGTTTGCTGCAAAAAAATAAAACAGACATGATAGAGCAAAAATCCTGGTATCTTTATATTATTAAACCAGATCTTCCTCCCAAGTAATGTGTGTATGTTTGCGTTTTTGTTTGTCATCTTTAAACTCGGTAAATATAAAAGTAATAGTAAAAATTTTATATAAATAGCATAAAGACATATCAAAGTTGCATTATGTTAAGTTTCTTTTCCTTTTCGATTTTCCATGAGGCGCGTGAGTTTTAGTTACAAAATACACGTGTAAAAGGATTTTTTACGAGATTTATTTTAAATAAACTTGAGTTTTATATGCCGTAAGTTGTTAAGTTAAATAGTTTGAAAAGAAATCAAAGTTGTAATTGGAAAATAAGTTTCATATGGCAAGATTTCATGACACGTAATAAAATAGATGAAGGTGTTGTGATTGCGATGGTAAAAAGAAAGAAAGTGGTGGAAGTTTACTGGCGTGTAGAATATTATACGTGTAGATATACTAAATATTAATATAGAATTGAACTAGAATAGAACAGAACTAGAACAAAACTAGAACACAACTAGAACAGAACTAGAACAGAACTAGAACAGAACTAGAACAGAACTAGAACAGAACTAGAACAGAACTAGAACAGA
>NW_025809531.1:0-2992 GCF_022045245.1 Lucilia cuprina
TATAGACTAGACTATAGACTAGACTATAGACTAGACTATAGACTAGACTATAGACTAGACTATAGACTAGACTATAGACTAGACTATAGACTAGACTACATACTAGACAATTGGCTAGACTATAGACTAGACTATAGAATAGTCAATAGTATAGACTAGTCAATAGTCTAGACTATGGACTAATCAAAGGTCTATGCTATAGACTAGACTGAAGAGTAAACTGTAGACTAGACAGTATACAATACTATAGATTAGAATATACACTAGACTATACACTAGACTATACACTAGACTATACACTAGATTATAGACTACATTATATACTAGACTATAAACTAGACCTTAGACAAGACTGTAGACCAGACTATAATTTAGGGCGATACAAATAAACTGGAATATGGAACTACAGATTTTTAACTCATCAAATCTAATCATTTATCAGACAGCACATTGAACACAGGAGCGTATGAGCAAAAATATTTACTTAAAAATTAAAATAATCATACGCCTAGTAATAAAATTACTTGAATTTCAATTCGTCTTAGCCTTAGTATTCTGAACATATAAAGTGTGTTTTACAATCAATGAGTTTATAGTTTTTCTTTCTCAAACACATTTTAACAAAATAAAAAAGAAAAAAAAATTATGTAGACGTCCTACCAATACAACACTTTCTGGTAACAGTTGATGAACTTTATTTTTTATTTAGTAAATTTTTGTTACGTTTTTTAATAGTTTTTTTCTCGTTTCGTGCGAGTGAACGTTAAAGTAGATGTAATGTGTATGTGGACTACAATATATGTATGTTTGTATAAGTATATATTTATAAACGTGTATAATACATATGGTTGTGTATGTTTGTATAGATGTATCTGCGTGCAACATATTTTTCTACAACATTAAGTTGATGACTTTATGTTCGCTTGTAAATAAAATTAAAGTGGTTTTCATGAAAATTACATTGCAAGTAATTAAATTATTTGAATAATAAAAATGTGCAATGATAATATATACAATGATAGTAATTATAATAAATATTAATAATTCAGATTTATTATATTTCTGCTGGAACTGTTTGTGTAATAAAATAAGATGATGTATTAAATTTGTAAATGAAATGATTTAGAACAGTAATAAAGAAAAAAAAGAATTGAGACAAAAATTGTTGATTTATTTTCAAAATGGAAATATATGGAAAATATTCTTTTAAGAAGTCGGGTTTCATTAAAGCATAAATTTGTATTTAACACAGTGCAACCTTTAATTTTGGAAATATTTACAATCACTTGACAATTAAGCATTGATGAATAAATGCATTTATGAGCAGCATCTGATGTACACTATGTTTGCAAATGCATCACATACATATAATAGTAATATAAGATTCAGATGACTAGTCTGTAGAGCTTGTCTATAGAACAGTATATAAAATTGTCAATAAAATCGTCAAAAGACTAGTTCTTGCAGTGATAAATATACTAGTCTACAGACTTTTCAAAAGGCTACTTTATATAGTAGTCAATAGTCTAGTCAATAGACTATTCAAAAGACTCGTTAAAAGATTATTTAAAAGGCAAGTCTATATATATAACAGTCAATAGTAGACTAGTCATTAGTCTAGTCGATAGACCATAATAGTAAATATACTACTCTACAGAATTGTCAACAAAATAGATAAAAGACTAGTTTAGATAAATGTCATGAGACTGAACAATAGACTAGGCTATAGAGCAGTTAATATAATAGTCAATAAATTAAAAGACTAGTTCATATATTAGTCAATAGACTATTCAAATGAAGGGTCAATATATTATTCCATAATCTACGAACTAGTTACACTACTCATACAAAGCTAGTTCGTACACTACTCATACAAGATTATTGATAATACTAGTCAATGTAGTTAATGGACTAGTCAGTAGACTAGCCAATAGACTGGTCAATAAAGTACTCCATAGGCTGTTTAATAGGCTATTCAATAGAGTAGTGAATATTTAAAAAAATAACGGTATAATATAGTCAGGGACCTCTGGTAGGTTAGTGGTTAGTGCTCTTGTCTATTAGACTGGAAGTGGTGGGATAGATTTTCACCTGAGCGCACAACAGTCCCGATTAAGGCCTAGGTGTATTTCTTCGGATTTCATGTATATATCTACAACTAACTAACTAACTAACTAACTAACTAACTAACTAACTAACTAACTAACAAACTAACAAACTAACAAACTAACAAACTAACAAACTAACAAACTAACAAACTAACAAACTAACAAACTAACAAACTAACAAACTAACAAACTAACAAACAAACTAACAAACTAACAAACTAACAAACTAACAAACTAACAAACTAACAAACTAACAAACTAACAAACTAACAAACTAACAAACTAACAAACTAACAAACTAACAAACTAACAAACTAACAAACTAACAAACTAACAAACTAACAAACTAACAAACTAACAAACTAACAAACTAACAAACTAACAAACTAACAAACTAACAAACTAACAAACTAACAAACTAACAAACTAACAAACTAACAAACTAACTAACTAACTAACTAACTTACTAACAAACAAACTTACTACCTAATTAACTAACAAACGAACTAACTAACTAGCTAATTAGCTCACTAATTAACTATCTAACTAACTAACTAATTAACTTACTAACTTACTAACAACCTAACAAACTAACTAACTTACAAACAAGCTAACTAACTATCTAACAAACAAACTAACTAACGAAAAAAATGAAATATTTTTAACAATTTTAACATAATTCAGTTATAAATAAATTTAATTAAAATTAATAAATTATTAGTTTTCTTAAAGTTTTCTAAAAACAAAATTGAATATTTAACTAAAGCAATATACTAAACTAGCATACCCTGGATGCTTCGCTACCCTAACTATGTTCAATATCGTAAAAATATCAAAAAGTACCATCGGAAAAACAAAAAAGTACAAAGATCTCTCTCAATAAA
>NW_025809532.1:0-2049 GCF_022045245.1 Lucilia cuprina
TAGTTTGTTAGTTTGTTAGTTAGTTAGTTAGTTAGTTAGTTAGTTAGTCAGTTAGTTAGTTAGTTAGTTAGTTAGTTAGTTAGTTAGTTAGTTAGTTAGTTAGTTAGTTAATTAGTTAGTTATTTAGTTAGTTAGTTGGTTAGTTAGTTAGTTAGTTAGTTAGTTAGTTAGTTAGTTAGTTAGTTAGTTAGTTAGTTAGTTAGTTAGTTAGTTAGTTAGTTAGTTAGTTAGTTAGTTAATTAGTTAGTTAGTTAGTTTGTTAGTTAGTTAGTTAGTTAGTTAGTTAGTTAGTTAGTTAGTTAGTTCTATGAAATTTTCCTTAATATATTTTTGCTTTCTGTGACTTAAATTTTAAATAAATGAATTTCTGTGGCTGCTTGTTTATCCCAATAAATTGACTATTTACTTCAGCTACTGCCACAAACACTGCATCTACCATTTCAATTGCTTCTGCCACTACTGAAACACACATTTCCAATGAGCAGTTGGTCATTTCGGTTTGGGTTGTATTTGTTCCCACTATACACTTCACCACTACAGTAGAAAGGGTATTATACGTTTATTCATATGTTTGTAATACATTAAACTATCTTAAAAACTAACTTTCGGAATCAATTAAGCCAAAACTGTCTGTCCCTCCAGCTGTCCATGTGAACTTTCTGCACACACTAGGTGCCACAATTTCTAAGATATTGTGGTCAAATTAAAACCTCATTTTACCAAATGCAATATAAACGTTTCTCCATAAAAACAAATTATTTCTAAAATAACCTTTTATATGGTCGACCATGCCTGACTATACTGCTCGACTTGTTTTTAGTACAGCACTACGGAATTTTTTCATTAACATAGAATTTGTTTTTTTATGTTTTAATACTTTTTATTAAATTAATTTTTTATGCTGAAATTAATTTTACTTTGTGTCTGTTTTTTGTCATTGTTGCTTTTTATATTTTTTGCCTTGTTTTTATTGCTATTTTTCTGTCTAATTATTTAATATGTAATATTCATGTGTTTTTATTTAGATTAAATTTGTTTATTAATTAAATGATTATTTTTATAATACTAAATATTACATATGTAAATAATTTATTAATAATTTATGCAGTTTATTTATTTTAAATAAATATTTAACATAAAATATAAAAGTGTTGACAAAAAATGGTAATATTTGAGCAATATTATTATATAAATTTCCCTTTAAGTTTATTTTATTATTTTTTTTATCATTTATTTATTTTATTTTATTTCTTTTGTATGTATTTATGTGACGCCTGTGTTTATTCAAAAGTCCAGCATATTTTTTTTAATTAAATTTATGCTTGGCAGATTTACACTTTATTATTTTCTTTGGAGAATTGTCAAAGAGTGATGCAGCTCTACTATTTTTACATTCATTTTGATTTAAATTTTATAACGGTTTACCCACAGGATGTGTGAGAGATAAGAGTGAGATTATGCTGCTTTTATTTGTTGTATGTTGTACGTTGCAAGTAGCGCTGATGTTTTTTTTTTTTTTTTTTTTTTTTGTTTTTAATTGAAAAAAACATTTATACATGCAAAATGTATAAGAATATAAATTCAAATATATTCAGGAGAGTATTTCAAATTTTAAGTAGATTTATTTCTTTAATCTTTTATTACAATCGTTTTTACAGGGTATTATAGATGAGCAATATGAAAAAATATGCAAGTTGAAGTAAATTTAACTAACTAACTAACAAACTAACTAACTAACTAACTGACTGACTGACTGACTGACTGACTAACTGATTATCTAACTAACTAACAAACTAACTAAATAACAAACTAACAATCTTTCTATCAATCTATCTATCTACTTATCTAAGTATATATCTACCTAGTAATCTATTTATTTATTTAATTAACTAACTAACTAATTAGCTAACTAGCTAACTTACTAACTAACTTACTAACTAACTATCAATCTATCTATCTATCTATCTATCTATCTATCTATCTATCTATCTATCTATCTATCTATCTATCTATCTATTTATCTATCTATCTATCTATCTATCTATCTAT
>NW_025809533.1:0-1255 GCF_022045245.1 Lucilia cuprina
ACTAGAACTGAACTAGAACTGAACTAGAACTGAACTAGAACTGAACTAGAACTGAACTAGAACTGAACTAGAACTGAACTAGAACTGAACTAGAACTGAACTGGAATTTAAATGTTTAAGGGATTTTAAAGTACTTTTTATATATTAAACAAAAAACTTTACATTAAACATCTTATTCCACATTTTAAAGAAATTTCTAAGCAAAAAATTCTTAATAAAAATCAAATTTGTTTTGTAGTAAATATTTTGCAAAAAACACAACACTTACACACTCTGCATGTGCATAAATAAAAATTAATTAAACACTTTTTCTCTTACACCTACATATGTATTAATTTAATTTAAAGAAGAAAATTTCTATTGTTTTGTGTGGAAACTAAAACATGCGGTGTTTGTCTCAACATGTGGTGGTGTTATTTACTCCAACAAGAAATACAATTATATAAATGAAATCGATATAGACACCCAAAGGCGATACTGACAATCAATATAAGCGCAAAACCTAAATCTTATAAAGAAGAAACGACAAGAGAAATGGTTTGTAAAAGGAGAAAATATTTCTATAAAAAATGCAGAGAATATATAGTCAAAGCAAATTATATTTCCTTCAAATTCATACTTAATATACAAATACCAAATAAAAGTTACAAAACAAATATAAGTACTTTAGTCGACAATATCTAGTTAAATGAGAACATTATCACCAATATCATAGTACTAGACGGTAGAGTAAAATGGAATCACTCATTCTTACCCTATAAGTATGTGTTTAATGTATAAACACTACACTCTTACACTCACTCATTCTCTTAAGATGTATTTATAATACATTTTAATGCATTTTAGTATGAGTACACATTATGGGATAAGTGAAAATGTGGGCCTATTCTCTATTATGCTGTTCGTATTGAATTTTCTTTTGTCATTAGTGTCCTGTTGCGCCTTACTGATTTTCGTTCTTGTCGTTGTTGTCATGGTTGTAGCAGTTCAGTTGTCATCGCTTTTGCCTTTTATTGTTATTGACGACTAGACCAAATTACGCTAGATTCATACTCATATAAATATGTATATGCCCAGTAAACATTAATGTACATCTTAAAATGAAATTCTTTGATAGTGTCAAATTGATAGTGTTTAGTTCTAGTTAAGTTCTAATTCAGTTCTAGTTCTAGTTCAGTTCTAGTTCAGTTCTAGTTCAGTTCTAGTTCAGTTCTAGTTCAGTTCTAGTTCAGTTCTAGTTCAGTTCTAGTTCAGT
>NW_025809534.1:0-1292 GCF_022045245.1 Lucilia cuprina
TCTAGTTCTGTTCTAGTTCTGTTCTAGTTCTGTTCTAGTTGTGTTATAGTTCTGTTATAGTTCTGTTATAGTTCTGTTCTAATTCAGTTCTATTTCATGTTAAGTTTTACTGGTTTTCTTCAATAAAATGCAGTTATTACATTGTTTGACAACTGCCATTGAAAATTATTTGTATGTTTTCATTAACTCCAATTTAACTTGGTGCTTGCAAAAACCCATTAAAAGTGTCTGAATCACTTCCATTAAAATTTTTTCCATTATATACTCAATGTTTATTTTCTTAAATTACTTGAAAATACATTTATTTTAATTTTCTTAATCAATTCATTGTATTCCATTCATTTACGTTGTCTTGTTTTTCTTTAAATTTCAGGCAATTTACTTGTCATTCTGGTGGTAACTTTATCCCGGCGTCTGCGGTCTATTACTAATTTTTTTTTAGCCAATTTAGCACTGGCAGACTTTTGTGTTGGTCTCTTCTGTGTGATGCAAAATCTTTCAATTTACTTAATAGACAGGTGAGTTGCAAAGGTGTTTGAAAAGTAAAATCGAACGTTGTAAGTTACAAACTTGTGCGTGATTTTTAAATGGCTGAAGTTTTGTTTTGAAACGTTTAAGTGTTTGATGACAGTGAAATGATTTCAGTGTGAGTTTCATTATACGTTTCTTACAAATTCTAACTATAGTTAAAAGCATTAAAGAGAAACAGCATTTCTTTTTAACAAGTATTTTAAAGTTATTTTGAAATGAATTATTTATAAATAAATTTATGTTTCGTAAAATAATCAGACTGAAAATGTTGTTCAAATTTAAGATGAATGTATAATTATATGTTTTTAAATAAATAATTTAAATGAAATGTTTTTATCATTGTGGGCTGTTGCTTTCGAATAAAACAAAATATAAAAAAATTTAATTTATTAATTAATCAATCATGCTGTTGAATGATGAATGTGATGAATAAAATGAAGGTTAATATTATTGCAAATCAAATTAATACACATAATATACAATACTAAAACATTAAACTATATTTAATCAATCAACTGTTTTATTTAAATTGCAAACAAAAATCTAGTTCAGTTCTAGTTCAGTTCTACTTCAGTTCTAGTTCAGTTCTAGCTCAGTACTAGTTCAGTTCTAGTTCAGTTCTAGTTCAGTTCTAGTTCTAGTTCAGTTCTAGCTCAGTTCTAGCTCAGTTCTAATTCAGTTCTAGTTCAGTTCTAGTTCAGTTCTAGTTCAGTTCTAGTTCAGTTCTAGTTCAGTTCTAGTTCAGTTCTAGTTCAGTTCTA
>NW_025809535.1:0-1498 GCF_022045245.1 Lucilia cuprina
ATTATGCAACAAATTATATACCAAAACAAATGGCAACTATAATGCAATAAAAAGATATATAAACCACTGCTATAACATGAAAACTGTAAAAGATATTTGCAACCATATTGGAGCCTTAAAATACCGCATTTTTAAACCTGTACCAATAAATATACCGATCTATCCAATTTTTTTAAAAATTCATTATGCCACAAATTATACACCAAAACAAAGTGCAACTGTAATGCTTTAAAATGATGCATAAACGATTGTCCTGGCATGATAACTGTCAAAGTTATTTGCAGCCATATCGGAACCTCAAATCACAGTGTTTTTAACATAGAACAACAATTCTACCGATCCTTCAAATTGACCATTTTTTAGAAACACATTATGTTCAAATGCTATACCATATTGAAGTGCAATCATAATGCTTTAAAATGATTCATAAATGACTGTCATAGCGTGAAAACTGCCAATGTTATTTGCAGCCATATCGGAACCTTAAAATACCGCGTTTTTAAAGCTGTAAAAATAATTATACCGATCTATCCAATTGGCAATTTTCTAAAAATACATTACGCAATAAATTATATACCAAAACAAATGGCAACTATAATGCAATAAAAAGATATATAAACCACTGCTATAACATTAAAACTATAAAAGATATTTGCAACCATATCGGAGCCTTAAATTACCGCATTTTTAAACCTTTACCAATAAATATACCGATCTATCCAATTTTTGTAAAAATTCATTATGCCACAAATTATACACCAAAACAAAGTGCAACTGTAATACTTTAAAATGATGCATAAAAGATTGTTCTGGCATGAAAACTGTCAAAGTTATTCTTAACCATATCGGAACCTTAAAATACCGCCTTTTTAAACCTGGGAAAACAATTCTACCGATCTATCCAACTGGCCATTTTCTAAAAATGCATTATGCAATAAATTGTATACCAAAACAAATGTCAACTATAATGCAATAAAAAGATATATAAACGACTGCTATAACATGTAAACTATAAATGATATTTGCAACCATATCGGAGCCTTAAATTATCGCATTTTTAAACCTGTACCAATAAATATACCGATCTATCCAATTTTTGTAAAAATTCATTATGCCACAAATTATACACCAAAACAAAAAGCAATTTTAATGCTTTAAAATGGTGCATAATCGACTGTCCTAGCACGAAAACTGCCAAAGTTAATTCCAACCATATCGGAAGCTCAGATTACTGCGTTTGTTAAACATAGAACAATAATTCTACCGATCTATCATATTGACCAATTTGTAAAAACACACATTATGCTACAAATGATATACCATATTAAAGTGCAATCATAATGCTTTAGAATGATGCCTTAATGACTGTCATAGCGTGAAAACTGTCAAAGTTATTTGCAGCCATATCGGAACCTTAAAATACCGCGTTTTTAAAGCTGTGAAAATAATTCTACCGATCTATCCAACTGGCCATTTTCTAAAAATACATTATGCAACA
>NW_025809536.1:0-1147 GCF_022045245.1 Lucilia cuprina
GTCCCAAACTCCAAAAAAAATTTTTGAGTGAAATGTTAAGAAAAATTTTTTGAAAAGCTTAATTTTATGAAAAACTTTAAAGCAAAACATATTACACACCAAAAAGTATTAAATTGGACTAGCTACAACATCCAATAAAACAAGCTTTGTCAGAAATGCAAAATTCCGCCCAAACTCAAAAAGAATTTTGAGTTAAATGTTAAGAAAATTTTTGAAAAGCTTAATTTTATGAAAAACTATAAAGCAAAACATATTACACACCAAAAAGTAGGGAATTGGACTAGCTACAACATCCATTTGTCAGAAGTCCAAAATTCGGTCCCAAACTCCAAAAAATTTTTTGAGTGAAATGTTAAGAAAAATTTTTTGAAAAGCTTAATTTTATGAAAAACTTTAAAGCAAAACATATTACACACCAAATAGTAGGAAATTGGACTAGCTACAACATCCAATAAAACAACCTTTTTCAGGAGTGCAAAATTCCGCCCAAACTCAAAAACAATTTTGAGTGAAATATTGAAAAACACTTTTTTTAAAAACTCTGTTTGATGAAAAACTTTAGAGCAAAATATATTATACACCAAAATTTAGGGAATTGGACTAGCTACAATGTCCTATACAACAACCTTTGTCAGAAGTCCAAAATTCCGCTCAAACTAAAAAAAAAACAATTTTTAGTGAATTTTATTATTTAAAAACACTTTTTTAAAAGCTTTGTTTTATAAAAAACTTTAGAGCAAAACATCTTATACGCCAGAATGTAGGAAGTTGAACTAGCTACTACTTCCTATACAACAACTTTTGTCAGAAGTTCAGAATTCGGCCCCAAACTCAAGAATCTATTTTGAGTGAAATTTTAATGAATTTTAAATTTTTAACTTTTTTAAAAATTTTGTTCTAGGAAAAACTTTAGAGCAAAACATATTATACACCAAAATGTTGTGAATTAGACTAGCTATAACGTAAAATACAACAACCTTTGTCAGAAGTCCTAAATTCGGCCCCAAAAAACAATTTTGAGTGAAATATTAAAACACAATTTTTTAAAAACTTTGTTATATAAAAAACTTTACAGCAAAACATATTATACACCAAAATGTAAGGAATTGGACTAGCTACAACGTAAAATAGAACAACCTCTGCCAGA
>NW_025809537.1:0-3128 GCF_022045245.1 Lucilia cuprina
CTATTTTACATATTTCTTATAATTAGAATAATGTTGCTAAGCGATTCTCTTTTTCTGTAATCCCAATTTGTTAATTATTGTTTACGTATTTTACATATCTTCTTGTAATTTGTAATTTGTTGCTAAGTGAATAGGTATTTCTGCATTCCCAATTTTGTATGAATATAGAGTATGTACGATCATTAAGCGCAATACATATTTACATGTACGTATGTAAATATGTATTTACATTTATAAATGTTATTTCTTATATCAATTAAAAAAAACAGAATCGAATCAGTATTAAGCAAGTGTTCAAACTGAGAAAACTTAAAATAGATTCTTAAAAGATCCTAAAAGGACTACAAAAATATTATATTTATTTATTTTTGATCCTGCAAGGACATTATTTAAAATAAATAAAAATATCATTTAAAATAAATAAAAATATAAATTTAAAATAAATAAATAAAAATATAAACTTGTGTAAAATTTTAAACTTCATGAACTAAAGAGCCTGAAAGGATTATATAATTATTATGCCAATATATTTTGATCCTGCAAGGACATCATTATTGAAAATAAATTAAAAATATAAATTTCTGTAAAACTTTATAACATAAAATAAACCTTTTTGGAATAAAAAAAAGAAAATTAAATAAATACTTTATAATAAAATTTGAATAAAATAAAGAATTACATAAGTGTTTTATTTGAAATTGAAAACTGAAACATAATTGGCGCAGTCGGTAGGATAACCCGGGTATCCTTACTACAGTTTTGTTAAGTAGCAAGTGACACTGGACATTTTAATGTCCTAGCGGGTGTTTCCTTAAATAATAATAATATTTGAATATGAGAAAAGATATTTCTTTATAAATTTAAAATAATTAAACTAACTGAAGAAAAAAAAAAGAAAAGATATTTCTTTATAAATTTAAAATAATTAAACTAACTGAAGAAAATAAAAAAAGAAAAGATATTTCTTTATAAATTTAAAATAATTAAAAGTGAGAAATATTGATACTTTGGAAAGTGATATCAAAATCAAAACTTAAACTAAAAGAACTTAGAGAACCTAATAAAACACTAAAAAAACAATTATTTTGTTTAAATTTAAAAAAAAAAAAAAAAATAAAAAAGTACTACAAAATACAAACTTAACGTATGAATTACAATAAATAAAGAACATCAACATTTTTTGGTGCTTTGGAAACAACGTTTAAAAGAACATCATCGCCTTTGATGCGTTTCTAAGGAAGCTATTTTGAAGAGAATATTCTGGAGAACTCGGTGCTCATCATTAACGCTGTTATTTTAAGTATACATAGTTACTATATACATTTATATATATTTTTTTTATACATTTAATAAAATTGAAAATAAAGAAAATATAAATAGTTTATAAATGAGGAACGAGTTCTTAAATTTTTGCCTCTTTCTATTTTTAAAATAAAATTGTAAAATTGCAAACAGTATTTTCCGAGATCCAAATTGGAATTATTTCAATAAATTTATTTTCAATTTTTATAACCATTTATAATATTGTAATTATTATTTTTATACGTAAAGCAGAATTTTTGAACTGGTCTAAGGAAATAATAATTAATAAACATTTATTTTTTTTGAGGATAAAAAACTAAAATGAAAGGGAAAACAAACAAAACAGTTTTAAAAAGTTTAAGTTTATATTCATTTCTTGGTTTTTAATTTCCCTTAAACAAACAACATGTTAAATTATTAACAAATTTGTTGCTATTTATTATTTAAAATAAAAAAACAAAATTAAAAAATAGACTCAATTATATCGAACAATTTACTTATAATTTTTCTATTCGATTATGTTTTCTTTTTAGAATTACATATTTTAGAAACATTTCTATAAAAAGGTGAAAAAATCTAGAGACAATTTCGAAAATTTTTATAAAAAGAGAGAATTTGGAAAATTTCTTTTAAAAAGAGAGAAAATTTCAAAAATGTCTAGTTTTTTTATAGAAAACTTTCTTTTGTATAAAAATGAAGAAAAAAATCTAAACATTTTTCTTTTTGGAAGAGAGAACATTTTGAAAATTAAAAAAAAATTCTAAAGAAAAGAAAAAAAATCGAAAATAATCTTTAAAATATAAAAACTTTTCAAAACTTTGTATTTAATTTTTAGAAATAAATATTTTAGAAACATTTTTATAAAAAAGCAAAAAAAAATCTAGAAGAAAATTTCGAAAATTCTCTATAGAAAGAGAGAATTTGGAAAATTATAGTTAAATAAGAAAATATTGAAATATTTTGTATAAAAAGAAAGAATTCAAAGAAAATTAGGAATTTTAAAGAGAAATTTGAAAAATGGTTTAAAATTTTTCTTTAAAATGAGAATTTAGTAAAATTTCTATTAAAGGGAGAATTTTGAAAATAATTTTTTTTAAATACAGAATTTCGTATAAAAGTAAAGTATTTATAAAAATCTTGAAGAAATAAAAAAATTTTCGAAAATTTTTTATAAAATTAAGAATTTGAAACTTTTCTATAAAAAGAGAATTTTGAAAATAATTTCTTTAAAAATACAGATTTTCGAAGATTTCAAATAAAAGTAAAGAATTTTTAAAAATCTTGTAGAAATAAAAAATTTTCAAGAATTTCCTATTAAAAAAAAAAGAATTTCGAAACTTTTCTATAAAAAGAGAATTTCGAAAATATTTTACAAAAGCAAAAATTTCGAAAATATCCTTCAAATCAAATCATTAAACGAGCTCGAGGTCAAAGTTTGACCTCAAAATTCAAAAATTTTCTTTAAAAAGGAAATTTTTAAAAAAGAAAATTTCTTGATTTAAAAAAAATACAAAATTTCAAAAAAATTTCATATAATAAGAGAAAAAATTTTAAAAGTTATTTAGAAAAGAGCAAATGGAAAATTTTTTTAGAAAAGAAATAATTTCGAAATAATTTCTTAAAAAAAAGAATTTAGAAAAAATTATCTTAAAGAGAGAATTTCGAAATTTTTCTTTAAAAATATAGAATTTCGAAGATTACGTATAAAAATAAAGAATTTTTGAAAATCATTTAGAAATAACCAATTTTCGAAAATTTCCTTTAAAATAAAGAATTTTGAAAATATTTTATAAAAAGAGAATTTTCAAAATGTTCTATAAAAACAG
>NW_025809538.1:0-2128 GCF_022045245.1 Lucilia cuprina
GTAGTAGGTATATATTCTATTTTAATATTTCCGCTATTTACATTTTCACGAACAAAATGGTGTCTCATATCCATATGTTTTGTTCTATTGTGAAATATTGGGTTCTTGCTTAATAGTCCAGCTCCTTGATTGTCATTGTAAATTAGAATTGTATTTTGTTTACCCAAAATTTCTTCTCTTTTTAAATGTATTGCTTCTTTTGTGGATTCTGAGAGCGACATATATACTGCTTCAGTTGTAGACATTGCTACTGTTCATTGTTTCCTCGATTCCCAACTTATAGCAGCATTAGCTTATTTGAAGATATAACCCGTATATCTTCTGTCGTCTATATTAGCACCCCAGTCTGCATCGGCATAGCCAGTTAATTGCTCATTTGTTCTTTTGTAATGTAGGCCAATATTTGGAGTACCTTTCAAGTAACGTAAAACTCTTTTAGCAGCTATCCAATGTTCTTTACCGTAGTTAGTATTGTATTGGCTAAGTACACTCACTATATGAGCGATATCAGGCCTCGTTGAAACTGCTAAATACATAAGGGATCCCACCAGATTTTGATACGGTATCTTTTCAAATTCTGATTTTTCTTCTTCGGTTGCACACATTTCTTTTGATAGTTTTATTCCCGTATTAAATGGTGTTCTTGCAGGTTTACAGTCTTCCATATTAATTTTTTTTCAAAATATTTTGTATATATTTACGTTGTGACATAGTTATTTCCTTAGTTTTCTCATCTTGTTTAGAAAAATGTACAAGTTTCACAAAAACTCTAGTATAAGATTAAAATTAAACATATATTTGAGGGATTTCGCAAACTCGTTCATTTAAATAAACAGTTGAATTTCTTTATATTAGAAAATTGTTGAAATTCAAAGGTTTCTTAAAAACTCTAGAAAAAGTGAACATAATTAGCAATTCGTTTAGAAAAAAATAAAAACAATGTCCATGCTTTTTTTTCAACAACTAGAAAAAGTAGACATACTTTTTGCAATTCGTTAAGAACTTATTAGATTTCACAAAACCTGTAGATAAGTCAAAAATGCCAGTTTCATTTTTGCGAAATTTACTATGCTAAGCAGTTGAATTTCTGGAAAGTAGAATATGTTTAAAATTCAAAAGATTCATAAAAAATTCAAGATTTCACAAAAAATGTAAATAAGTCAAAAGCCAGTTTTATTTTTGCGAAATCTTTATTTTTGACATTTTTCCTACTTTATCAAAGAATTTATCAAGATAATTCAAAAATGCCAGTTTCAAAACAACTGTAGATAAACTGATATACTAAACAGTTGAGTTTCTAGAAATTAGACAACTTTTAAAATTCAAAGGTTTCACAAAACCTGTTAAAATTAGACATTATTTACACCTCATTGAGAAAATTAGAAAAATGTACAAGTTTCACAAAAACTCTTGTATAACATGAAAATTAAACATATATTTGAAGGATTTTCCAAATTCTTTCAATTTTATAAACAGTTGAATTTCTTTATATTAAAAAATTGTTGAAATTCAAGGTTTCATAAAAACTTGAAAAAATTATAAAAATGTGCAAGTTTTACTGCTTTTTGGTATTTTTTTAAATTTTCTTATCGATTTTATTAGATTTCACAACAACTGTAGATAAGTCAAAAATGCTAGCTTCATTTTTGCGAAATCTTTATTTTTCGACATTTGTCCTACTTTCTCAAAGAATTTTTAAAGAAAGTCAAATAAATAGTGAAATTTACAAAATATTTCAATTTACTCTACTATATTTTTTTTACATTTTCCCAATTTTATCAAAGAATTTATCAAGAAAGTCAACTAAATAATGATGGTCAGGGAATTTTACAAAAAAAATCAATTCACTAAACAGTTGAATTTCTAGAAATTAAAAAATGTTTAAAATTCAAAGGATTTATAAAAAATCTAAATTTCACAAAAACTGTAGATAAGTCAAAAATGCCAGTTTCATTTTTGCGAAATCTTTATCTTTTGACATTTTTACTACTTTCTCAATGAATTTATCAAGAAAGTCAAATAAATAGTGAAATTTACAAAATCTTTCAATTTACTATATTAAACAGTTGAATTTCTAGAAATTAGACAACTTTTAAAATTCTTCACTTCGTTGAGAAAATTAGAAAAA
>NW_025809539.1:0-3998 GCF_022045245.1 Lucilia cuprina
ACTATAGACTAGACTATAGACTAGACTATAGACTGGACTATAGACTAGACTATAGACTAGACTATAGACTAGACTATAGACTAGACTATAGACTAGAATATAGACTAGCTAGAACTTAGGCTAGACTATAGACTAGCTAGACTTTAGGCTAGACCTATTTAAATTCACATACAATATATCTTTAAGTGTATCGAAAAATTGAGAATCATCAAAGATGGCAGGCAGCTATAATGGTGGCATTTTCAACCTTCTGTTACTGACAATGGAGAGAAATAAATGAACGATAGATAGAATGAAGGAACATGCGACTGAACGAATAAATCGAGATGATGAAACAATTTGTATTGTTGTAAATATTGTTGTTGTAACTATTTGTTTTGCAGCAACATTTCGTTGTTATGTTTGCCTGTGATTCTAATGATAACGTTAATGATAATGACTGGATGAGGATAAACTGCACAGATGATAATGATTTTTTTTTTGTTTTTCTTCGATAACCATTGCTGTTTGTTCATGGTTGTGGGCACTAGCTGTTGTAACCTTCTACAGCTGCTATAAGTGATGGTGGCGCGAGGCTGCTTATACTTGTTAGTGAATAATGATGACTATGATGTTGTTAAAATATTAAAATGGACTTTATTACTTTGCCTCACATACATTCATATATAGTACGTTTTGCATTGGTGATGCGAAAATTTTAATTTTCCAGCATTTTTTTATCTAAATTTAATTTAAATAATTGATGATGAAAGCAGATATGCTCATAGCGTACTATACTTGACAGAAGATTTTCTCCAAAAATTGTTTTGTTTGCGAAAAACAATTTGCTGTTGTTGCAACATTGTTACATAATTAAACTTAAAAACCGTGTTAACAATTATTTCAATTGAATTATGATTTATGAGTGAAAATTATAATAATGGTGGAAACGTTTTAAAGCAAAGAAAAATTTAATAAAAAATCCTGAATATTTTGGCTACAGAATAGAACAAAAATGAGACTGTAGGCTAGACCAGGGGTGACTAAAGACAAGACTGAATGGACTATGGCCTAGACAATAGACTAGACTGCAGACTAGACTATAGACTAGATTATAGACTAGACTATACACTAGACTATAGACTAGACTATAGACTAGACTATACACTAGACTATAGACTAGACTATAGAGTACTGACCAAACTATAGACTAGTATACAGTCAAGACTAAATACCAGATTATAGACTAGGCTATGGACTGGGACTATAGACTAAACTATAGACCAGACTATAGACTAGACTATAGACTAGATTATAGACTAGACTATAGACTAGACTATAGACTAGACTATAGACTAGACTATAGACTAGACTATGGACTAGACTATAGACTAGACTACAGACTAGACTATAGACTAGACTATAGACTAGACTATAGACTAGACTATAGACTAGACTATTGACTAGACTATAGACTAGACTATAGACTAGACTATTGACTAGACTATAGACTAGACTATAGACCAGACTAGACTATAGACTAGACTATAGACTAGACTATAGACTAGACTATAGACTAGACTATAGACTAGACTATAGACTAGACTATAGACTAGACTATAGACTAGACTATAGACTAGACTATAGACTAGACTATAGACTAGACTATAGACTAGACTATAGACTAGACTATAGATTAGAATATAGACTAGACTATAGATTAGACTATAGATTAAAATATAGACTAGACAATAGAATATTGGCTAGAACAAAAACTATAGACTAGACTATAGATTAGACTATAGACTAGACTATAGACTAGACTTGACTATAGATTATAATATAGACTAGACTATAGATTAGACTATAGATTAGAATATAGACTAGACTATAGATTAGATTATAGACTAAACTGTAGACTAGACTATAGACTATAGACTATAGATTAGACTATAGACTAGACTATAGACTAGACTAGACTATAGACTAGACTATAGACTAGACTATAGACTAGACTATAGACTAGACTATAGACTAGACTATAGATTAGAATATAGACTAGACTATAGATTAGACTATAGATTAAAATATAGACTAGACTATAGATTAGATTATAGACTAAACTATAGACTAGACTATAGATTAGACTATAGACTAAACTATAGACTAGACTATAGATTAGACTATAGACTAAACTATAGACTAAACTATAGACTAGACGATAGACTAGGCAATAGATTAGAATATAGACTAGACTATAGATTAGACTATAGACTAAACTATAGACTAGACTATAGACTAGACTATAGACTAGACTATAGACTAGACTATAGACTAGACTATAGACTAGACTATAGACTAGACTATAGACTAGACTATAGACTAGATTATAGACTATACTAGCTTGGAGTAAAGTCTATAGACTATAAATTGGAACATAACTAGACTATAGACTATACACTAGACTTCACTAGACTAGTCTCTTGACTAGATGATACACTAGACCATATATTAAACTACAGCCAATCATTTAATCCAATATGGTCCAAATTAACCTTCAATGCATTCTTTTATCAAAAAAACTGAATGACCCCATCATTCCTTTAAATTAGTTTGATAAAAACTCCCCTTCCAATCCTTTCAAAATATCAGTTATAACCCATTCCAAGGTTTTATTAGCATTTTTCTAAATCTACAGTTCAGTGAACACAAAACAAAAATAAAAAAACTTAAATTAACAACATCAAAGGAAAACATTTTTTATTTAACACGTTTTTCAACCCAAAAACAAAAATAACTACGAAAAACATGCGTGACCAATAAAACAAACAAAAAAGACTGTTTTTAAAATCAAACACATTCAAAAATAAAAAGGAATATTTTCATTTACTCTCCTTTCAAAATTTCTTTCCTTTGTGCTAAAGATTCATTTTTAATTGATGTTGTTTTTTTGCTTTTGTGTTGCCTATTTTTTGGCTGGTGCTGTGAACAAATTAATCAAAAACCGGAAAAGGAATAAAAACCGGAAGCAAAATAATAATCATGGAAAAAGTAAACAATATACATTGCACAAAAATCTATGTTATTTTTCCAACCAACAAAAAAGAGAAAGGTTTTTAAACATTAGCAAGGTCTTTGTATGTAAGTGCGTGTTATATTTAAGGTCATTCATTGTTAATTCTATTGTTTTGTATGTTTTTGACTTATCTTAAATTTTTATAGACAATTTTATGTAGATAAAGGTTCTGTATCTCGTCGTTTTTTTTTTCGTTATATTGTTTTTGTTGTTGTTGCTGTTATATTTATCATTTTGACTTTTACATTTTGTTTAACATTTACGGTCTGTTTATGTGAATTTTGTTGATATTGTTGTTATGTTTTTATTTTTGTTCGCTTTTAAATGTTGACCTTTGTCATTAAATTATACCCTTCAGTGGAAAGGAAGCTGGGAGTTGCCAAAGTTTCTTGTTTAATTTGATACACGTGATAATATTTAAATAATGTATTTGTTAAAAGTGTCGAAACAAAAAGTTTTTTAATTTAAACAATTGTTTAGAAATGAGAAATGGAATGAGAAATTGTTTTTCTTTTGTAGCATTATGAAATGTCCAGACAATAAGCAACATTATAAACAGTAGTGTAGTGCAGAGTCTAGTTTATAGTCAATGATATAGTCTACACTACATCTCTAATATAGTCTATTGTCTAGTATATAGTCTAGTCTATAGCTTGTCTATAGCCTAGTTCATAGTCTAGTCTATAGTCTAGGTTATAGTCTTTTCTATATTCTAATCTAAAGTCTCGTATATAGTCTAGCCTATAGCCTTGTCTATAGTCTAGTCTATTGGTTAGTCTAATATCTAGTCTATTGGCTGCAGTCTAGTCTCTAGTCTAGTCTATAATATAGTATTTAGTCTAGTCTATCGTCTAGTCTATAGTCTAGTCTATAGTCTAGTCTATCGTCTAGTCTATAGTCTAGTCTATAGTCTAGTCTATAGTCTAGTCTATAGTCTAGTCTA
>NW_025809540.1:0-1407 GCF_022045245.1 Lucilia cuprina
ATATATCTTTTTATTGCATTATAGTTGCCATTTGTTTTGGTATATAATTTGTTGCATAATATATTTTTAGAAAATGGCTAATTGGATAGATCGGTATAATTATTTTCAAAGCTTCAAAAATCGGTAGAATTATTTTCCCAGGTTTATATAGCATTTTAAAGCATTACAGTTGCACTTTGTTTTGGTGTACAATTTGTGGCATAATGAATTTTTAAAAAAATTATATAGAGCGGTATATTTAATAGTACAGGTTTAAAAATGCGGTAATTTAAGGTTCCGATATGGTTGCAAAAATCATTTATAGTTCTCATGTTATTGCAGTCGTTTATATATCTTATTATTGCATTATAGTTGCCATTTGTTTTGGTATATAATTTATTGCATAATATATTTTTAGAAAATGGCTAATTGGATAGATCGGTAGAATTATTTTCACAGCTTTATAAACGCGGTATTTTAAGGTTCCGATATGGCTGCAAATAACATTGGCAGTTTTCACGCTATGACAGTCATTTAGGCATCATTTTAAGGCATTATGATTGCACTTCAATATGGTATATCATTTGTAGCATAATGTGTATTTTTTGAATTTATTTAATTTGATGGATCGGTAGAATTATTCTTCTATGTATAACAAACGCAGTAATCTGAGGTTCCGCTATGGTTGCAATTAACTTTGGCAGTTTTCGTGCTAGGACAGTCGATTATGCACCATTTTAAAGCATTAAAATTGCCATTTGTTTTGGTATATAATTTATTGCATAATGTATTTTTAGAAAATGGCCAGTTGGATAGATCGGTAGAATTATTTTCCCAGGCTTAAAAAGGCGGTAATTTGAAGTTCCGATATGGTTGTGAATAACTTTGACAGTTTTCATGCTATGACAGTCGTTTATGCATCATTTTAAAGCATTATGATTGCACTTTAATTCGGTAGAATTGTTGTTCTATGTTTAAAAACACTGTGATTTGAGGTTCCGATATGGTTGCAAATAACTTTGACAGTTTTCATGCGAGAACAATCGTTTATGCATCATTTTAAAGCATAACAGTTGCACTTTGATTGGTGTACAATTTGTGGCATAATGAATTTTTAAAAAAATTGGATAGATCGGTATATTTATTGGTACAGGTTTAAAAATGCGGTAATTTAAGGTTCCGATATGGTTGCAAATATCATTTATAGTTTTCATGTTATTGCAGTCGTTTATATATATTTTTATTGCATTATAGTTGCCATTTGTTTTGGCATATAATTTGTTGCATAATATATTTTTAGAAAATGGTTAATTGGATAGGTCTGTAGAATTATTTTCACAGCTTTAAAAACGCGGTATTTTAAGCTTCCGATATGGCTGCAAATAACATTGACAGTTTTCACGCTATGACAGTCATTTAGGCATCATT
>NW_025809541.1:0-1206 GCF_022045245.1 Lucilia cuprina
CTTTAACGCTCATTACTGGCTTAAAAATGGGAATATAGCGATGAAATTCGACACACATAAGTTTTATGCAAGCCAATATCTCAAAACCAAATTTTATGTATATCGGTCTATAATTGACCCTACCCCCATATAACGTCCCCTTCAGAAAATGACTTTAACACTCATTACTGGCTTAAACAAACGAATATAGCGATGAAATTTGATATAAGGAAGTATCTTACCAGCCAAAAATCTTTATGAAATTGTATGTGGATCGGTCCATAATTGACCCTACCCCTCATATAAAGACCCTCCATAAAATTACTATAACGCTCATTACTTGCTTAAAAATACGACTAAAGCGATGAAATTTAACAGAAGTAAGTTTATACTAGCCAAAATCTCTTTACCAAATTACCCAGAAATATGTTTTATACTAGGCAATATCTCTCTACCAAATTTTATTTGGATCGGTTCATAGTTGACCCTACCCCCCATAAGAAGTCCCCCCATAAATTTTTTTAATGCTCATTACTGGCTTAAAAATCGGACTATAGCAATGAAATTACACAGAAGTAAGATTTATACAAGTCAAAATTTGCCAAATTTTATGTGGATCGGTTTACAATTGACCCTTCCCCCCATATAAGGCCCCCTTCAGAAAACGACTTTAATGTTAATTATGGGCGTAAAAATACTAATATAGCGAAGAAATTTGACATAAGTATGTTTCTTAGGAACCAAAACCTTTCCATCAAATTTTATGTGTATCGGTCTATACTTGACCCTACCCCCCATATAAGGTCCCCTCCATAAAACTACTTTAACGCTCATTACTGCCTTAAAAATACGAGTATAGCGATGAAATTTCACAGAAGTTTTTCACAAGCCAAAATCTCTTTACCAAATTTTATGTGGAACAGGCCTTCATTGACCATAACCCTAACATAAGGTCCCTATCAGAAAATACTTTAAGACCCTTAACTAAGTTTCTTTCGACTTAATTAAGTTTCTTGCCAGTCAAAAACTCTTAACCTAATTTTATGTGGACCGAGCCTTAATTGACCTATAATGTCCCCATAAAAAACGAGTAAAGCAATGGGCTAAAAAACGAGTAAGGCGATGAAATTCGATATAAAGCTGACCTGTAGGAACTAAGATCGTTCTACAAAATTTTACGGAGATCGGTCTATAATTGACGCTACCCTCATATAAGGCCCCTTCAGG
>NW_025809542.1:0-1564 GCF_022045245.1 Lucilia cuprina
GTTCTAGTTCAGTTCTAGTTCAGTTCTAGTTTAGTTCTAGTTCAGTTCTATTTCAGTTCTAGTTCAGTTCTAGTTCAGTTCTAGTTCAGTTCTAGTTCAGTTCTAGTTTAGTTCTATTTTAATTCAAGTTCAGTTCACGTTTAATTATAATCCTGTTCTAGTTAAGTTCTAGTTCTGTTCTATTTCTGTTCAAGTTTAGTTCTAGTTCAGTTCTAACTCACCTTGAAAACAGTTTGACGACGTTTACTTGAATTTTAATAAATCTTCCTAATAACTTTTATATCATCAATAAATATACAAAATTTGTGTTCAAACAAATTGGTTCACTCAATTAAATATTTTATTTATATGGACATCTCCAATCAATTGAGAAATAAAATAAATTGTATATCAATTAAAATTTTATGCGTCACTGATTAGCAATAATATAAATGTTTTTATAATAAAGACACAACAAAGGGAATACAATAATACAACGTGTTAAATATTCTACTTGTTTTTTCAAACCAACTCATCTGAAAATTTTCTAATTATTACAGTTTAACGTTTAAAATTTAAAAATTGAAAACCAAACAAAAACCTATATTTGCTAATTGTTATTATTTGTTGCTTTAATAAGTCCGGCGCTTGTAAAAAACAGTCTTGTAGCGAATAAAAAAAAAACAATTTATGACATAAAAATCAATGAAATCAACTTGTGGCGGAAAATATGTTTACGATGTACATGGAATATTTAAAAAGGTGTCGCTTTGGTTCAACACTTGTACACACTCACTCAACATCTAATTGCCCAAGCAAAAAAAAAAAAAAAAAGGGCAATAAAAAAAGGAAATCGAAAAAAATCACACACAACAACATGACACAAACATAAGTGGTTAAAAGGACACAAATTAAAATGAATCAGGAACAAAACACACAAAACAAAACTTTGACTGAATGTCACAGCAATTGAGGCAAGAACAACAAAACGACTGTCCTTAATCATTGAATTTGTTGCGAGTTTGATTGTGTGTCACAATAACAAGAGTTGTGGTACTAGTAGAATGCAAAAAAAAAATGGTTATTTAAAGCACGTGTGGTCACCTGAAATTTACATGCAGAGAGAGTTGTGTGTTAAATTTTTTTGTTATTTGAATCCTTTCAGCAACAAACATTTACATTTATGCTGCTTGTCTTGTGACATTACATGACATTTTACTTGTTCGTTTGTAAATTGCATAAAAAAGTAAAGAATACTTTTTTGGTTTATTTGTTACCTTGGAATAAGCTAAAAATTAATGGAGTATTTGAGTTTCGTAAATGTTTTGTTCTAATTCAGTTCTAGTTTAATTCTAGTTCAGTTCAAGTTCAGTTCTAATTCAGTTCTAGTTCAGTTCTAATTCAGTTCTAGTTCAGTTCTATTTCAGTTCTAGTTCAGTTCCAGTGCAGTTCTAGTTCAGTTCTAGTTCAGTTCTAGTTCAGTTCTAGTTCAGTTCCAGTGCAGTTCTAGTTCAGTTCTAGTTCAGTTCTAGTTCAGTTCTAGTTCAGTTCTAGTTCAGTTCTAGTTCAGTTCTAGTTCAGTTCT
>NW_025809543.1:0-1081 GCF_022045245.1 Lucilia cuprina
TACAATTTGTGGCATAATGAATTTTTACAAAAATTGGATAGATCGGTATATTTATTGGTACAGGTTTGGAAATGCGGTAATTTAAGGCTCCGATATGGTTACAAATATATTTTATAGTTTTCATGTTATAGCAGTGGTTTATATATGTTTTTATTGCATTATAGTTGCCGTTTGTTTTGGAATATAATTTGTTGCATAATATATTTTTAGAAAATGGCTAATTGGATAGATCGGTAAAATTATTTTCACAGCTTTAAAAACGCGGTATTTTAAGGTTCCGATATGGCTGCAAATAACATTGGCAGTTTTTACGCTATGACAGTCATTTAGGCATCATTTTAAAGCATTATGATTGCACTTTAATATGGTATATCATTTGTAGCATAATGTGTATTTTTAGAAATTGGTCAATTTGATAGATCGGTAGAATTATTGTTCTATGTTTAATAAACGCAGTAATCTGAGGTTCCCATTTTAAAGCATTAAAATTGCCGTTTGTTTTGGTATATAATTTATTGCATAATGTATTTTTAGAAAATGGTCAATTGGGTAGATCGGTAGAATTATTTTCCCAGGTTTAAAAAGGCGGTAATTTGAGGTTCCGATATGGTTGTGAATAACTTTGACAGTTTTCATGCTATGACAGTCATTTATGCATCATTTTAAAGCATTATGATTGCACTTTAATTTGGTATATCATTTGTGCCATAATGTGTTCGTCTAAAAAATGGTCAATTTAAAAGATCGGTAGAATTATTGTTCTATGTTTAATAAACGCAGTAATCTGAGGTTCCGATATGGTTGCAATTAACTTTGGCAGTTTTCGTGCTAGGACAGTCGTTTATGCACCATTTTAAAGCATTATGATTGCACTTTAATTTGGTATATAATTTATTGCATAATGTTTTCGTCTAAAAAATGGTCAATTTGAAGGATCGGTAGAATTGTTGTTCTATGTTTAAAAACGCTGTGATTTGAGGTTCCGATATGGCTACAAATAACATTGGCAGTTTTTACGCTATGACAGTCATTTAGGCATCATTTTAAAGCATTATGATTGCACTTTAATATGGTATATCAT
>NW_025809544.1:0-1340 GCF_022045245.1 Lucilia cuprina
GTCTAGTCTATAGTCTAGTCTATAGTCTAGTCTATAGTCTAGTCTATAGTCTAGTCTATAGTCTAGTCTATAGTCTAGTCTATAGTCTAGTCTATAGTCTAGGCTTTACAAAGAAACATCTCAAAAAATCATGTAAAATTAAAATTTCTCTTTATAACTTTTTTACTTGATATTAAGCCATTATAAATTTTGATAATTATTGATTCTCTTTGAAGTTGAATGAAATCCGACTAAAATATGTAATTTAAAATAAAAGAAAAACATAAGAAAATCTAAATAAATTGCTGCCATTCAACAACAAAATATAATCACATACGTATAAATATCTGACGAAATGAAAATTTTATTAAAAAATTTAACAACAACCAACAAACATGTGTCATAAAGCTTTATTTGTCAAATAAGTTGTCATTACTTCACCACACGTAAATATACAGACAGTTGTCTATAGCTGTGATTGCGTGCATAAAAAGAAAAATAATAAGGGAAGAACACCTAACCCACACATCTAATAGCAGCAACTGACATGAGTATGTGATTGTATTTGTGTCATGAATAATTTTGTAAATGCGTTAGGTATTCTGTTTTATTAAAATTATATTTTTTTATTATAATTTATAAAAAAACAAACATTTTAATCTCTTAAAAAAAAATTTATATTTTTTTTCTAGACATTATTTTGTGTTTGTATTGCAAAAAAAATGAGATTTTCTTTTATAATTAATAAATATTGCTTTTATATGCAGACATGTTTGGTTAGATATCAATGGCGTTGTGATAAGAAAATTTTTTTATAATTCAGAGATTGTTTTATATAGATTTATTTATAAATTTTTAAACAACTAGACTCTCTCTATACAAAATTATGTAGACTTTTTTCAAAAAGAATTTGTAATTTTTTGTTTTTTAATACTTTTAAATAAATAATCTCAAGGTTTTATATATTAATCTCTTTAAGTGTGTGAGCAAATATGCTTTGTAATAAAATACTTATGCATTACTAATTAATGATATGTGAATTTTTAATAACAGGTGCTGATGTAAATAATTTCAAAAGAAAAAAATAATTGACATCAGTTGACAAAAAAACAAATATTATTTGCAAAAGGCAAATCTAAGAAAAAAATTCCTCCTTTGTACTTCTTTAAGAAAGTTTTCGTGTAGAAAATGTGGCTCTTCAAGGGATAGTTTTCATCTAGAAAATGTGTCTCTACTAGAGACAATTTTCGTCCAGAAAATGTGTCTCTACTAGAGACAATTTTCGTCTAGAAAATGTGTCTCTACTAGAGACAATTTTCGTCTAGAAAATGTGTCTCTACTAGAGACAATTTTCGTCTAGA
>NW_025809545.1:0-1312 GCF_022045245.1 Lucilia cuprina
ATAGACTAGACTATAGACTAGACTATAGACTAGACTATAGACTAGACTACAGACTAGACTATAGACTAGACTATAGACTAGACTATAGACTAGACTATAGACTAGACACTAAAATATGTTACATTGAATTTCTTTAATCTTAAAGAAAAAATATTGCATTAATTTCCTAAAAAAAAGTGATTACTGTCATCATCACCAGACATCAATTGCCTACAGGTATTAGGAACAGACAAAAACCTACGGACAGACTTATATAAAGACTTACCGCCTTATGCAAAAAAGATTATTAAGTTAACAATGGTTGTTAAAACCTGTTTTTATATGAAAAAAGTGTGCAGTAAACCATTGTTAACTTTAATAATCGTTTTTGCATAAGGCCCATACAATTTACATACATATGTATATTTACATGTATTTAAACTCATACTTATGTTAGAAAATAAAAACTAATTGCCATTTGAAAATTGCAACAATTACAATTGTCATGGCAGTCGGTCGGTGTTCATCCTCGTTTTTTTTCTACTTTCAAACACTTTCTTGCAACAATACCTTTGTATGTTTATTTCAAACGTATGGAAAATTAAAATAACAAAAAAAGATTTTTATACCTAAACTCAGTAGATTTTCTTTATATTTTAAGCTCTTTTTGGTTGTTCTACAGAATTTCTTTAAGTCATTTGTTTTTATTTGTTACGCTTTTAAAACATAATTTAGAGAAAAGAAAAAGAAAATAAAACACTAGCAACAGTAAGTGCAATAAGAAAAGTTAATTAAATTTGTTAAGTAAAACTATATTGCTAAAAGAGTAAGTAATTGTAATGTTACATACTAATTATTACAAAGCTGTTAAAGCTTTTATTGTTCACATTTTTTTAGGTTAACGGGTCAACAAAGTAGTGAACACTATGGAAAAGCGTATTAAAATTTTGCGTCTTAGAAGTAAATGTTAAATCGATTATTTGTAAATGTCTTTAAAAAAATAAAAGAAAACAAAACTGTATTAGTTGCTTATAGTCTAGTCTATCGTCTAGTCTATAATCTAGTCCATAGAGTAGTTCATAGTCTCGCAAGTAGCCTATTTTATAGTCATGTTTACAGTCAAGTTTATAGTCTAGTATATAGCTAAGTCTTTAGTACATAGCCAAGTCTTAAGAATAGTTTAAAGTCTAGTGTCCAGTCTATCTAGTCTAATCTATAGTTAAGGCTGCAGTCTAGTCTATAGTCTAGTCTATAGTCTAGTCTATAGTCTAGTCTATAGTCTAGTCTATAGTCTAGTCTATAGTCTAGTCTATAGTCTAGTCTATAGTCTAGT
>NW_025809546.1:0-1554 GCF_022045245.1 Lucilia cuprina
CCATATCGGAACCTCAAATTATCGCCTTTTTAAACCTGGGAAAATAATTCTACCGATCTATCCAACTGGCCATTTTCTAAAAATACATTATGCAATAAATTATATACCTATGTCCTAGCACGAAAACTGCCAAAGTTAATTGCAACCATATCGAAACCTCAGATTACTGCGTTTATTAAAAACACACATTATGCTACAAATGATATACCATATTAAAGTGCAATCATAATGCTTTAAAATGATGCCTAAATGCCTGTCATCGCGTGAAAACTGCCAATGTTATTTGCAACTATATCGGAACCTCAAATCACAGTGTTTTTAAACATAGAACAACAATTCTACCGATCCTTCAAATTGACCAGTTTTTAGAAGAACACATTATGCCACAAATGATATACCTTAAAGTGCAATCATAATGCTTTAAAATGATACATAAATGACTGTCATAGCATGAAAACTGTCAAAGTTATTCACAACCATATCGGAGCCTCATTTTACCGCCTTTTTAAACCTGGGAAAATTATTCTACCGATCTATCCAATTGACCATTTTCTTAAAATACATTATGCAATAAATTATATACCAAAACAAACGGCAATTTTAAGGCTTTAAAATGGTGTATAAACGACTATCCTAGCACGAAAACTGCCAAAGTTAATTGCAACCATATAGAAACCTCAGACTACTGCGTTTATTAACAACACACATTATGCTACAAATTATATACCATATTAAAGTGCAATCATAATGCTTTAAAATGATGCCTAAATGCCTGTCATCGCGTGAAAACTGCCAATGTTATTTGCAGCCATATCGGAACCTTAAAATACCGCGTTTTTAAAGCTGTGAAAATAATTATACCGATCTATCCAATTAGCCATTTTCTAAAAATATATTATGCAACAAATTATATACCAAAACAAATGGCAACTATAATGCAATAAAAAGATATATAAACGACTGCTATTACATGAAAACTATAAAAGATATTTGTAACCATATTGGAGCCTTAAATTACCGCATTTCCAAACCTGTACCAATAAATATACCGATCTATCCAATAAATATACCGATCTATCCATTATGCCACGAAATATACACCAAAACAAAGTGCAACTGTAATGCTTTAAAATGATGCATAAACGATTGTTCTGGCATGAAAACTGTCAAAGTTATTTGCAACCATATCGGAACCTCAAATCACAGCGTTTTTAAACATAGAACAACAATTCTACCGATCCTTCAAATTGACCATTTTTTAGACGAACACATTATGCCACAAATGATATACCAAATTAAAGTGCAATCATAATGCTTTAAAATGATGCATAAATGACTGTCATAGCATGAAAACTGTCAAAGTTATTCACAACCATATCGGAACTTCAAATTACCGCCTTTTTAAGCCTGGGAAAATAATTCTACAGATCTATCCAACTGGCCATTTTCTAAAAATACATTATGCAATAAATTATATACCAAAACAAATGGCAACTATAATGCAATAAAAAGATATATAAACGACTGCTATAACATGAAAACTATAAAAGATAT
>NW_025809547.1:0-1168 GCF_022045245.1 Lucilia cuprina
GATATGGTTGCAATTAACTTTGGCAGTTTTCGTGCTAGGACAGTCGTTTATACACCATTTTAAAGCCTTAAGATTGCCATTTGTTTTGGTATATAATTTATTGCATAATGTATTTTTAGAAAATGGCCAGTTGGATAGATCGGTAGAATTATTTTCCCAGGTTTAAAAAGGCGTTAATTTAAGGTTCCGATATGGCTGAAAATAACATTGGCAGTTTTCACCCTATGACAGTCATTTAGGCATCATTTTAAAGCATTTAATTTGGTATATCATTTGTGGCATAATGTGTTCGTCTAAAAAATGGTCTATTTGAAGAATCGGTAGAATTGTTGTTCTATGTTTAAAAACGCTTTGATTTGAGGTTCCGATATGGTTGCAAATAACTTTGACAGTTTTCATGCCAGGACAATCGTTTATGCATCATTTTAAAGCATTACAGTTGCACTTTGTTTTGGTGAATAATTTGTGGCATAATGAATTTTTAAAAAAATTGGATAGATCGGTATATTTATTGGTACAGGTTTGGAAATGCGGTAATTTAAGGCTCCGATATGGTTGCAAATATCATTTAAAGTTTTCATGTTATTGCAGTGGTTTATATATCTTTTTATTGCATATAATTTTGGTATATAATTTGTTGCATAATGTATTTTTAGAAAATGGCCAGTTGGATAGATCGGTAGAATTATTTTCCCAGGTTTAAAAAGGCGGTAATTTGAAGTTCCGATATGGTTGTGAATATCATTTATAGTTTTCATGTTATAGCAGTGGTTTATATATCTTTTTATTGCATTATAGTTGCCATTTGTTTTGGTATATAATTTGTTGCATAATATATTTTTAGAAAATGGCTAATTGGATAGATCGGTAGAATTATTTTCACAGCTTTAAAAATGCAGTATTTTAAGGTTCCGATATGACTGCAAAGAACATTGACAGTTTTTACGCTATGACAGTCATTAAGGAATCATTTTAAAGCATTATGATTGCACTTTAATATGGTATATCATTTGTAGCATAATGTGTGTTTTACAAGTTGGTCAATTTGATAGATCCGTAGAATTATTGTTCTACGTTTAATAAACGCAGTAATCTGAGGTTCCGATATGGTTGCAATTAACTTTGACAGTTTTCGTGCTAGGACAGTCGTTTATACACCATTTTAAAG
>NW_025809548.1:0-1847 GCF_022045245.1 Lucilia cuprina
AAAACATGTTTGTGCTGAATTACACCGCCATTGATGCTTTTGTTAGTCAGTTATGGGCGATAATGTCATTTTCAAAAGGGGGCCTTATATGGGGGCTAGGCGAAATCGTGGACCGATATTGCCCATTTTCAATACCAAACAAACTGCATCAACTACAAGTATATGTGCAAAATTTCAGCTCGCTAGCTACTTCCGTTTGGACTCTATCGTGTTTTCAACAGACAGACGGACATGGCAAGATCGTCTTAGAATCTAATAAGGACCCTAAATATATATACTTTTATGGGTCTTAGACGAATATTTCAATGTGTTACAAACGGAATGACAAAAACAATATACCGCCCATCTTTTTTGATGGTGGGTATAAAAACACACATTATGCTACAAATGATAAACCATATTAAAGTACAATCATAATGCTTTAAAATGATGCCTAAATGACTGTCATAGCGTGAAAACTGTCAATGTTACTTGCAGCCATATCGGAACCTTAAAATACCGCGTTTTTAAAGCTGTGAAAATAATTCTACCGATCTATCCAATTAGCCATTTTCTAAAAATATATTATGCAACAAATTATATACCAAAACAAATGGCAACTATAATGCAATAAAAAGATATATAAACGACTGCTATAACATGAAAACTATAAAAGATATTTGCAACCATATCGGAGCCTTAAATTATTGCATTTCCAAACTTGTACCAATAAATAGACCGATCTGCCCAATTTTTGTAAAAGTTCATTACGCCACAAATTGTACACCAAAACAAAATGCAACTGTAATGCTTTAAAATGATGCATAAACGATTGTTGTGGCATAAAAACTGTCAAAGTTATTTGCAACCATATCGGAACCTCAAATCAAAGCGTTTTTAAACATAGAACAACAATTCTACCGATCCTTCAAATTGACCATTTTTTAGACAAACACATTATGCCACAAATGATATACCAAATTAAAGTGCAATCATAATGCTTTAAAATGATGCATAAATGACTGTCATAGCATGGAAACTGCCAAAGTTATTCACAACCGTATCGGAACCTCAAATTACCGCCTTTCGACTGTCAAAGTTAATTGCAACCATAGCGGAACCTCAGATTACTGCGTTTATTATACATAGAACAATAATTCTACAGATCTATCAAATTGAATAATTTCTAAAAATACACATTATGCTACAAATGATATACCATATTGAAGTGCAATCATAATGCTTTAAAATGATTCATAAATGACTATCATAGCGTGAAAACTGTCAATGTTATTTGCAGCCATATCGGAACCTTAAAATACCGCGTTTTTAAAGCTGTGAAAATAATTCTACCGATCTATCTAATTATCCATTTTCTAAAAATATATTATGCAACAAAGTATATACCAAAACAAATGGCAACTATAATGCAATAAAAATAGATATAAACGACTGCTATAACATGAAAACTATAAAAGATATTTGCAACCATATCGGAGCCTTAAATGACCTGTACCAATAAATATACCGATCTATCCAATTTTTTTAAAAATTCATTATGCCACAAATTGTACACCAAAACAAAGTGCAACTGTAATGCTTTAAAATGATGCATAAACGATTGCTTTAAAATGATGCATAAATGAATGTAATAGCATGAAAACTGTCAAAGTTATTCACAACCATATCGGAACCTCAGATTACTGCGTTTGTTATACATAGAACAATAATTATACCGATCTATCAAATTGAATAATTTTTAAAAATACACATTATGCTACAAATGATATACTATATTGAAGTGCAATCATAATGCTTTAAAATGATTCATAAATGACTGTCATAGCGTGAAAACTGTCAATGTTATT
>NW_025809549.1:0-1611 GCF_022045245.1 Lucilia cuprina
ACTAGAACTGAACTAGAACTGAACTAGAACTGAACTAGAACTGAACTAGAACTGAACTAGAACTGAACGAGAACTGAACTAGAACTGAACTAGAACTGAACTAGAATTAAATTACAACTAAACAAGAATTAGGTATCAAAGCTTTTTTGATAAATTTATTTAAAAATTTTTGTGCAAAAACATGAAATGAATTTTTTAATAGATAATTTGATAATTATTTTCTATACATAATGAAACTAAACATAAATTTTCTTTTCTGTAGTAATATTTCAACTACCTAAACACATTCAACAATTTGTTATTATAATTTGAAAATTCCTGCGCGAAATATAAACATATCATTACTGAAAAAAATGTAATCTATGTTTCAACACAAAATCTCATCTCACTATATTTAAATCTATACTTATTTATGTATTCTGTATTAATGTAAACAATTTATTAGTAAAATATATAGACAATTTTGTTAAATATGTAAAAATAGTAAATTAAATATAAAGTACATATGCAAAATCCCATACGTATGTATATAATACTCTTGTATTGTATTTACATATATTTATTTTGTATTAAATTTATTTATAAACATACACCGAATATGCATTGAAGTGATAATCAACATTTGCATTTTAAATGTACAATTTATAGAATATTGACACTGTACTTGTGTACGCTTATGAACATATGTACATACATATTTTACTAATACATGCAATTGAATGTTTATATTTCTATTAGTATATCCGGTTTTAAGTATGTGTTTTGTGTAAAGTGATAGAAAGAGACACTTGTACAAATGTTATAAATAAAATAAAAGAATATAAACCTTAATATGAAATACAATGATACAACATATGATAAAATGCAATAATAATATTGAATTACGATTAGCTCTCGCTTTAAACATATGGACACATACCCACACTAACTGAAACATGCAAACTCATACATTAACTCCAAATGCATATCTACCACATACACTTAAACACTCAATTTATAAATGTCAATAATTTAAAATACAGTGATGGAGTAAGTTGTAAGTCTTTGCCAAATAAATAATCAAAACAAATTAAAATTAAATAAAATCCCTAAGGAATAAAATAATAAAAAGGCAGGAATTTTTGGAATGTTAAATGATGCTCTGGTTAAAAAGTGCCTCTTGACGATACTTTTTTCAAGTTAAACATATTTCCAACCTTCTACTGTTGTAAAATCAACTGAATAATATTAAAGTTTATGTTTAAGTATGTGTTTCGGTGTTTGTATACGTTTGTCAGCATTTTGAATTGATTTACATAAAAGCACGAATATAACTACTATGTGTAGTGGCGGAAGAAAAGTGTTCTTTAATAATTTATGCATATTTCTTCGTTGTTTATATGAATGTGTTTGTTTGCACAAGAGCCAGTGTGTATGTGTGTGTGTGGAAAAATTAATGCATATACATATGTATGTAAAATAGGGTAGCCCGGTTTTCTTAAAATATCAGGTTTTCTGTTCACTAGTGAACTAGAACTGAACTAGAACAGAACTAGAACTGAACTAGAACTGAACTAGAACTGAACTAGAACTGAACTAGAACTGAACTAGAACTGAACTAGAACTGAACTA
>NW_025809550.1:0-1251 GCF_022045245.1 Lucilia cuprina
AAAATGTTGCCACTGCGTCCTTCCGAATATGACCTATTTTTTATCAAAACTTCAACTTTAGGCGACATGTTCTAAAATCCCAAAGCTGGGATCAGAAAACTGAAAGCAATTTTGGAAACCTCAATATGTTTTCTATTTACTCCAGAAGTATTTTCCTAGCCCTGAAAGAAATGTGGACCCTATAGGCAAAAAAGTAAAAATCCCATTTTTGGAATTTTCATTCCTATTTTTGGGAATTGCGGGGTGCCCTTTGACCTTTTCAATTTTTTTTTGCATTTTCTTATCTGAAATGACAAATTTAACAAATGTTGAAAATTTCATTGAGTTTTGTTCATAAATAAAGATTTTGTCATATATTACATATTTGTTTCATTTCTAAAACTATGATTTATATCAAAATTTTAATAGGGTCTCAGATATCTACAGCAATTTAGTCCATATTTATCCCTTAATATTATGGAAATTCTCGATCTTTACAAAAATTTTCAAGCCAATATCTCAATTACATTCAAAAATATGTTCATTTAAACCTGTATCCTTTAATTTCATATTTTAGTATTAAATATGACAGAACATATTTAAATCTTATATTTACCTATTTTCTATTTGTTTGCTTATCCTTATTATTGAAAGGTCCTATTATGCTTAAATTTTCAAAAATTTATAAGTATTTTTTACCTAAATTTTTTCGACAGATCATTTCGTTCTGTTTCGTATATGATCATGTAGGTAAACATATACAGGTAATGATAATTTCGATTCATTCACTAATAAGAAATATTAATGACTAAATTACAAGTTATAGTAACATAGTCCTAAATGTAAATAGGTAGACAATTCGTAATGTTTTACTTTGGAATACCTGTATCGGAAATGACAAGAATTGGTATATAAGTAAACGTCTCAGATTTTAAGTACTATATTTAATAAATCTGCAATGAAGATTACATTAAAGTACGAAGAGTTGTGTTCCGTTTTATGGAGTGTATCTTCAAAAGGGCCAGAAAGAATTGAAGACATTTTAAATTATATAAAAACTATATATAGTAGAAAAGTAGACAAAACAGGCATATCAAAAATTGAAAACTTTTAGATGTAAAAAGTAAGTCTGTGGATGGAAATCAAAAGAAATTTCGAATAAATTTTTGTAGTTGGATGGAAACTACTACGGAAATCTCAACTTACAACACATCCACCGGGACGCCTTGCAAGTCATACGAAGACTTATGTTCAAGGTCAAAAAAAGAGGGT
>NW_025809551.1:0-3432 GCF_022045245.1 Lucilia cuprina
CAAATTTCATTAAAATCGGATTAACCGTTTAGAAGTTACCGAATTATTTCCCTCTTTTTTTTTTCCTATACCACTGTGCGTACTTAAATAGGAGGTGTGGAAAGTTAGACACTGATATTGTTCATGGTATTCTAGGAATATTTATACGAAAATTTTTGTTTGTTACATGGACCCAGGTGTAATGCGTTTATGACCCTTCGTACGTGTATCAAGTGGCAATTTCACTTTCTTTGCAAACATTCAACACTATAAACGACCATTGTCGTTATTGCCATCAGCATCATCCTACACCTTCTCATCATGGTTAAAGAAATAGAAACATTTTCAAAATGAACATAGACATTTGCAGAGTTTGAAATAGTGAATTGATTTACCTTTTAAAGAATCCTTATTTTCACCATTGTATGAATCTATTTTTCTATATATCATCATATGCTTTTGGAAAACGATTTCACACCTTTACATTCCCTTTTAAATTTAGCCAAAACCAAAAATTCGATTTAAACGCATGTATGTCTGCTCAAGTTTCATTTCATTGCTTAAAAAATAAGGAAAACTGTCGCGACATCATTTATTATCGTTTTCTAGTAAAATGATATTAACGACATTTCTACACAATTGGTGTTAGCAAAGGTTTCGGGTTGGTTTTTTTCTTAGAAAAAGTTAAATTTTTACACAGCACAAGTAGTAGTCTTAAATATTAAATACCAGTGAGAATTTTATTTAAAAGTTTTGGGTTAAGTGTTGTTTATTTATTTTCAAAATACTTTTGATATCCGTTAATTAAAAGTTGGTAAATAGTGGTATTTGTATTGTAAAAAAGGATGTTTTATTTTTAATCAGCAACTAAAAGGCTGTTGGAGAAATATAAATCTGCATCATACTAAATTTTTTAGTCTGGAGTAAGAAAATAATGTGAGTAAAAAATGTAAGATCATGTTTTAAAAAATTGTTACAATATAATGTTGTTGTTGTAACAGCTTAAACTATACAATTTTAATCCGGGGGTTCTGTATTTAGGTCCAAGCCAAGAAATTGGGCTACTTCAATGGGTTAGTCCATAAATCCATTGGGCTAAGTGAAGTAGGGTGGGCTGGACAGTTGAATATGTGGTGGGTATCATGGGGACCCTGTCCACAAGATGGGCATATATTGGGGACGGCACGGTCTATGCGGGACCAGTAGGCGTTGAGCCTGTTGCTCCATCCCGATCTCAGTTGTGCCAGAGCAACTCTTGTTTTCCGCGGCAGGTTCTTCTCTATTTCTGCTATGGGCGGTATAATGTATAGTCGGGCATGACCGACCATATGAATTCCTAAACCAGTTAGTATTTTAAAGCATTTAGTTTGTTTTTAAACATTATTTCGGAATATTTCAACTTATTGTTGACAGAAAAAAGAGATTTTCTTCAAGGAGGCTCATAGAGGAGTAGGGCTAAATATGGGCCCATACTTATAAAGAAGAATTTACGTCTATTCCAAAGTTCTGTTGATTTTAATCGTTTTATTAGTAATTATAAGTGAATTTTGACCTTCAAGTCAAATAAAGCCCGATTACTATAAAAATCTGTAGTGTCATTTATCGTTTCTTTAAACTAAGTTCTGCTGATTTTTGTAGACATAATATAACATTTAAAGTAATTATTTGCCTAAAGGCCCGATTCGGGGAGTACGGATGTATGAGGGTTGTATGGTTGAAACGATTTCAACGATTTTCAATAGCGTTCGTCCTTGAACTAAAATGAGAGTATGTGCCAAATTCCATTAAATTATCTTGACACCTAAAGCGTACGCACAATGTTTACATAGACACACAGACAGACGGACATAGCTAAATCTACTCAGAAAGTGATTCTTAGCCGATTGATATACTTTAAGGTATTGCAACAATATTTTTGGGTGTTACAAACATCAGCACAAACGCATGGAGGATATTACAGTGGTGAAAGGTATGAAGATCTTACATTGTACACGAATGGGCCTAAAGACCAAAGGTTCACTTCTATACAATAAGTGTAAGAAATCGAAGAGAAGTCCGTAGCTTAACTTCATCTCTACCGTTTACAACAACGCTTAGTCTCACAGTCACTTCTCTGCGGAATATCAGTTGTCTCGACAACAACACAGAGTTAGTCTAAAGATTGGATAAGAGTATACCTTGATTCTCCATTGAATGCACCTGCAACATCATTAGAGGCTGCAAGCTATCATTACTAATAAGTATAAATGAATACTACCACCATGTGCAAGTGTGTGAAGAAATGCCATCTGATGCTGCATCCTTACATGGTGTAAAATTCTTAATCATTGTAATAGTAACTAGTATATCCCCAATAGTCATTCCTTTTACCGTATTGGATTGATTATTTTTGATTATTATACCCTTTACCACTATAGTGGGGAGAATATTATACGTTTGTGCTGATGTTTGTAACATACAAAAATATTCGTCCAATACCCACATTAAAGTATACCAGCCGGATAGCCGCCGCAATTTTCAAGATAATTTGATGACATTTGGACCAAGCATGTTTTTGGCACAGGGGCAAAGCCTATTGAAAATGGTTGAAATCGGTCCATTATTTCACCTAGCCCCCATACAACCATACCTCCCGATTTGAACTTTTTATGCCATAATTATGTCAAATATTCTACTATCTCTCTAAAAATTGACACAAATAATATATAATAGATGACGCTGCAGATTTTCGTAAGGATCGGCCCTTATTTGACCCTAGCCGCCGTCAACAAAACGTCTAAAATTGACTTGTTACCATTTGTATCGCAATGAAACTCAACAAAAACTAACTGTTATTTAAAAATATATCCTTTTCCCAAATTTACCGAGGATCGGCCCATATTTGACCTATATAAGCCTCATTTAGAAATTTTAGTTTTTTTATCAATAAACTGCTTAAATATTAATTATCGTAATATTCAACATAAAAGTATCTTTATAAAAAATAAAAATTTTAAAAATATACACATGGTGTAGGGTATTATATGGTCGGCCATGACCGACTATACTTTCCTACTTGTTATATATAAAAACGAATATGAGAATTCATCAAGGGTTTAATGGTATCCTCCATAACCTTCAATCCATGACTATTGTTATTGATTGGACATACAAAGGTTTTGAATGCAAATGTGTTCATTTATAAGTAAGAAATCACAAATAGGTTTAACTAGAGGATATAACTTAAACTAGTTCCTTGATAAGACGACTTTTGTAAAATAATTGTATCATCATAAAACTTGCAATTTATCATAAATATATGTATATAAAGCATATATGCCTTATCGTAATCGAACAAGCTCTACACTAGCTATATACTCTTACTTGTTTTCAGTTTAACTCTCATCTTTAACAAAAACCTTAAATTCTTAAATATTTTCCCTTATGCCCTAAATTTCCTTTAAAAAAATGACA
>NW_025809552.1:0-3086 GCF_022045245.1 Lucilia cuprina
TCCGATATGGTTGCAAATATCATTTATTGTTTTCATGTTATAGCAGTCGTTTATATATCTTTTTATTGCATTATAGTTGCCATTTGTTTTGGTATATAATTTGTTGCAGAACATATTTTTAGAAAATGGCTAAATGGATAGATCGGTATAATTATTTTCACAGCTTTAAAAACGCGGTATTTTGAGGTTCCGATATGGCTACAAATAACATTGACAGTTTTCACGCTATGACAGTCATTTAGGCATAACTTTAAAGCATTATGATTGCACTTAAATATGGTATATCATTTGTAGCATAATGTGTGTTATTACAAATTTTTCAATTTGATAGATCGGTATAATCATTGTTCTATGTAAATTAAACGCAGTAATCTGAGGTTCCGCTATGGGAGCAATTAACTTTGGCAGTTTTTATGCCATAACCATCGTTTATGCACCATTCTAAAGCATTACAGTTGCACATTGTTTTGGTGTACTATTTGTGGCATAATGAAGTTTTACAAAAATTGGATAGATCGGTATATTTATTGGTACAGGTTTAGAAATGCGGTAATTTATGGCTCCGATATGGTTGCAAATATCATTTATAGTTTTTATGTTATTGCAGTCGTTTATATATCTTTTTATTGCATTATAGTTGCCATTGGTTTTGGTATATAATTTGTTGCAGAATATATTTTTAGAAAATGGCTAATTGGATAGGTCGGTAGAATTATTTTCCAGGGTCTAAAAAGGCGGTAATTTGAAGTTCCGATATGGTTGTGAATAACTTTGACAGTTTTCATGCTATGTCAGTCATTTATGCATCATTTTAAAGCATTATGATTGCACTTTAATTTGGTATATCATTTGTGGCATAATGTGTTCGTCTAAAAAATGGTCAATTTGAAGGATCGGTAGAATTGTTGTTCTATGTTAAAAACACTGTGATTTGAGGTTCCGATATGGTTGCAAATAACTTTGACAGTTATCATGCCAGGACAATCGTTTATGCATCATTTTAAAGCATTACAGTTGCACTTTGTTTTGGTGTACAATTTGTGGCATAATGAATTTTTAAAAAAAATTGGATAGATCGGTATATTTATTGGTACAGGTTTAAAAATGCGGTAATTTAAGGCTCCGATATGGTTGCAAATGTCTTTTATAGTTTTCATGTTATAGCAGTCGTTTATATATCTTTTTATTGCATTATAGTTGCCATTTCTTTTGGTATATGATTTATTGCATAATATATTTTTAGAAAATGGCTAATTGGATAGATCGGTATAATTATTTTCACAGCTTTAAAATCGCGGTAATTTGAGGTTTCGATATGGTTGTGAATAACTTTGACAGTTTTCATGTTATGACAGTCATTTATGCATCATTTTAAAGCATTATGATTGCACTTTAATATGGTATATCATTTGTAGCATAATGTGTGTTTTTACAAATTGGTCAATTTGATAGATCGGTAGAATTATTGTTCTATGTTTAATAAACGCAGTAATCTTAGGTTCCGATATGGTTGCAATTAACTTTAGCAGTTGTCGTGCTAGGACAGTCGTTTATGCACCACTTTAAAGCATTAAAATTGCCATTTGTTTTGGTATACAATTATTGCATAATATATTTTTAGAAAATGGCCAATTGGATAGATCGGTAGAATTATTTTTCCAGGTTTAAAAAGGCGGTATTTTGAGGTTCCGACATGGCTACAAATAACATTTACAGTTTTAACGCTATGACAGTCGTTTATGCACCATTTTATAGCATTAAAATTGCCATTTGTTTTGGTATATAATTTGTTGCAGAATATATTTTTAGAAAATGGCTAATTGGATAGGTCGGTAGAATTATTTTCCCAGGTTTAAAAAGGCGGTAATTTGAAGTTCCGATATGGTTGTGAATAACTTTGACAGTTTTCATGCTATGACAGTCATTTATGCATCATTTTAAAGCATTATGATTGCACTTTAATTTGGTATATCATTTGTGGCATAATGTGTTCGTCTAAAAAATGGTCAATTTGAAGGATAGTAGAATTGTTGTTCTATGTTTAAAAACGCTGTGATTTGAGGCTCCGATATGGTTGCAAATAACTTTGACAGTTCTCATGCCAGAACAATCGTTAATGCATCATTTTAAAGCATTACAGTTGCACTTTGTTTTGGTATATAATTTATTGCATAATGTATTTTTAAAAAATGGCCAGTTGGATAGATCGGTAGAATTATTTTTCCAGGTTTAAAAAGGCGGTATTTTGAGGTTCCGATATGGCTACAAATAACATTTACAGTTTTCACGCTATGACAGTCGTTTATGCACCATTTTATAGCATTAAAATTGCCATTTGTTTTGGTATATAATTTACTGCATAATGTATTTTTAGAAAATGGCCAGTTGGATAAATCGGTAGAATTATTTTCCCAGGTTTAAAAAGGCGGTAATTTGAAGTTCCGATATGGTTGTGAATAACTTTGACATTTTTTATGCTATGACAGTCATTTATGCATCATTTTAAAGCATTATGACTGCACTTTAATTTGGTATATCATTTGTGGCATAATGTGTTCGTCTAAAAAATGATCAATTTGAGGGATCGGTAGAACTGTTGTTCTATGTTTAAAAACGCTGTGATTTGAGGTTCCGATATGGTTGCAAATAACTTTGACAGTTATCATGCCAGGACAATCGTTTATTCATCTTTTTAAAGCACTACAGTTGCACTTTGCTTTGGTGTATAATTTACTGCATAATGTATTTTTAGAAAATAGAGCACAATGTGTGTTTTTACAAATTAGTCAATTTGATAGATCGGTAGGATTATTGTTCTATAATTTGTGGCATAAAGAATTTTTACAAAAATTGGATAGATCGGTATATTTATTGGTACAGGTTTGGAAATGCGGTATTTTAAGGTTCCGATATGGTTGTGAAGAACTTTGACAGTTTTCATAATATGACAGTCATTTATGCATCATTTTAAAGCATTATGATTGCACTTTAATATGGTATATCATTTGTAGCATAATGTGTATTTTTAGAAATTGGCCAATTTGATAGATCGGTAATATTATTGTTCTATGTATAATAAACGCAGT
>NW_025809553.1:0-2837 GCF_022045245.1 Lucilia cuprina
TATAGACTAGACTATAGACTAGACTATAGACTAGACTATAGACTAGACTATAGACTAGACTATAGACTAGACTATAGACTAGACAATAGACTAGACTATAGACTAAACCATAGACTAGACTATAGATTAGACTATAGACTAGATTATAGACTAAACTATGGACTATACTCTAGTCTAGACTATAGACTTGACTATAGACTAGGGTATTGAGTATATTATAAAGCAGACTATAGAATAGATTAAAGACTAGACTTTATACTAGACTATAGTTTAGACTATTGACAAGATTACGGACTATACTATAGGCTAGGCTAAGAGTAGACTATAAACTAAACTATAAATTAGACTAAAGTCTAGACTATAGACAAGAGTATAGCTTAGACAATAGACTAGGCTACAGACTAGACAATACACTAGACTATAGATAGACTACAGATACAGAATGACTAGACTATAGACTAGGCTATAGATTAGAATATAGATTCGACTATAGACTAGACTATAAACTAGACTATATACAAAACTATGGACTAGACTATAAACTGGAATATAAACTAGACTATAGACTAGACTATAAACTAAACTATAGACTAGACGATAGACTAGACTTTAAACTAGACTACAGACTAAAGTATAGACTATAGTGTAGACTAGAATATAGACTAGGTTATAAACTAAACTATTGATTAAACAATAAATTATAGCCTTGATTATAGGATATAGAGTAGTCTATATAATAAAGGCTAAACTAAGGACTAAAAGTTATACTAGACTGCAATTTAGACTAGAATAGACTATAGACTAAAGGTTAGACTAGACTACAGTTTAGACTATTGGCAAGACTACACACTAGAGTATAGAAGAGGCTATAGACTATACTATAGTTTAGATTTTATATTAAATTATGGACTAAAATATAGACCAGACTATTGACTAAACTATAAACTATATATAGTATATAGTCTAAACTAGACTACAGGCTAAAGACTAGACTATAGACTAAACTATATTGTAGACTACACACTGGGCTAGACTATAGACTATATTTTAGGCTAGACTATAGAATACACTAAAGACTATAGACCAGACTATATACGAGACTATAATCTATCATATAGTTCACACTATGGACTAGACTATAATCCAGACAATAGTTTAAACTATAATTCAAACTGTACTTTAAAGTATAGCCCACGCAATAATGTAGTCCAAACTATTTTCAAACTACACTTCAATCCTATCCAGAATTCAGATTGTAGATCCTAAAACTAATTAAATCTTGAAAGTTGTTATACCTCGTAGCCCATTGTGCTTAACTATTTATAACAATATCTGTGCTATTTGATTGAGTGCGAAAAATTCGCACACTTAACTGCGTCTGTGTGTGTGTGTGCGTTTGTTTGACTTAAATTTTGTTTATACATCATTATGAATGATTAAGATTTATTTGTAATAAAATAAAATTTATATTGAAATCTCACACCCACCAAAAACAAACGACCAACAAAGTCAGCTAAACTTGACCCTAATTAAGAGGCAAAGATAGATTAACAGAGAAATATTAAAAGAGAGATAAGATTATTAACAATTGACGAACTGAAGAGAAAATTTAAGGGAATTTTTTGTTAAATTTATTTTTTTAAATATCACACTTTCAGTGCTCTTCTTTCTCATCATTTTTAGAAATAGTTTTTTTTTGTGAAATCAATTGAATTGATAAGTGAAAAAATAGTTAAAATAACATGATTATATTTGACAGCTTCTTTTTGTTTAGCTTTGTGCAAAAGTCTTTTTGTTGCAAAAAAAAACACTTCACTCACAAAGAAATCTAATTGAAAAAGAATTTGTTATTCACACCCTTTTTAATACCAAATTGTTGCTGTAGTTATTCTATACAAATAGAGGAAAGTTTTGATTATATTGAGGGAACTGGGGTAGGGATGTTGTAAATTCAATTTTCCTGATAACTGTCTACTAATAACTATGACACAGTTTATAAAAGAGAATAATAATTGTTGTTGCAGGAAATTTCCATATTTTCAATAGATTTGTAAAATTAAAACTTGTATTTCTGACACTATGTAAACAATAGATTTTTATTTCTATACTTGTAGATTTAGCACAGTTTTCAAATATTTCAACATTGTTGAATTATTGTAAAATTTAAGTAAGTAAATAAAAGTTTTTTTTTAGCATTTATGTCCCTAAAGCTGACACTTTTTGAGTTATTTACATATAGTTGATGTAAACAATAGTCCTACGTTATATTTTATTGACATTATATAAAATTTACGCCATGCAAATGTTAAGTAAACAATAGTTTACAATTTTAATTTTTAAAATTTCAATTAAATTCCTGGTATTTAAATCTAAATTACAGCTTTTTTACATTGTTTACCTAAAGTTGACATTATGTAAAAAATAGTTTTACTTTCTTTAATATAGACTAGGAGTAGTATATATGCTTGACTAAACTTAGACTTGACTAGTCTGTGGTCAACTATACTTTAGACTAGACAAATAGACGAGACTAAAGACTAGACTAAAGACTAGACTAAAGACTAGACTAAAGACTAGACTAAAGACTAGATTATAGACTATGCTAAACTATAGGCTATAGACGAGACTATAGAATGGAATAAAGACTAGATTACAGACTAAACTATATATATTAGACCATAGACTGGACTATAGACTTGACTATTGACTGGACTATAGACTTGACTATTGACTAGACTATAGACTAAACTATTGACTAGACTATAGACTAGACTATAGACTAGACTATAGACTAGACTATAGACTAGACTATAGACTAGACTATAGACTAGACTATA
>NW_025809554.1:0-1613 GCF_022045245.1 Lucilia cuprina
TAAAAATATAAAACACATTAAAAATAAAAACAAATATATTTAACAAAAACCATACATCAAAACAAAATACAGTGAAACACAAATATTGTTTTAATTAAAAAAAAAAAATAATATATACACCTACCCTACCCAACACTCCTTTATTAAATACTAGCATACCCTGGGTGCTTCGCTACCCCAAATTACATACAAAATTTTGTTTACTTTTATAGAAAATTAAAATTGAATAAAATTATTTTAATGTTTTAGTTTTATACGTACAATATCACGTGAATATTATATTCGCATTCAGTAAGGAACTTGTATTTTCAGTTTCATTCATTTAGCTTCCACATTATAGAAAATTTCGAAAGTAATATTTGAAGAAAAGTACTATAAAATACCTCTAATAGATTTAATCAAAAATTTTATGTTTCTGTTTTCAATATTATATACAATTCAAAAACTATAATTTGATGAATGAAAAAGTACCAAAAGTCCCTTTCAATAGATTCTCATTCACTAAGGTCCCTACATTTTAAATTTTATTTTCAATATCTATGTTCAATATCATAAAATTATTAAAAAAAATCGGAAAACGGAAAAAGTTCAAAAATCTCTCTCAATAAATTCTCATTTAATAACTGTGTTTGTTCCGGTTAAAGAATAGAAAAGTACCAAATAGTCCCCGCTTACAGAATGTTCCTGGTTTTTTTCTTTTTGGTACTTTTTTCCCCAGTGAAATGCAAACATTTTATTTCAATAAATATTACAGAGTTAGTCCGTAATTTAATAGGAATAATTCAATAAACTGAAAAAGTTTTCTTAATGTGCTAAAAAAGTACCATAAATACAGTTTTCTCCCTTTTACACCCAAAAAGGACTAAATTTTAAAAAAGTACGAAACAGGTGTCTCATAATTTTGTCAGATGTACCTAAAATATTTAGAAAAATTATATTATGTTAATTAGTTTCAAAGTTATAAAGGGCCAAAAAGGTACCGAAATCATCTTTGTTACACATTTTTACCCCTTAAAAGTACGAATTTAAAAAAAGTACCAGACACCCATCTGCTCATTTTAAGAGTAGATACAGGTGCATTTGAATTTACTATTGTGTAAGATAATTAAGAAAACCTGTTTTACCCGTTTTTTGCCCTTTTTACCCGTAAATGTGCAAATTTTCAAAAATCCCTCCTTAGTGGATCTACACAACCAAAAACACATCTACTCTCAAAATTTCATGATTCTAGGTTCAGCCGTTTGGGCTGTGCGATGATGAATCAGTCAGTCAGTAACGCTACTCTTTTATATATATATATATAGATAAATTTAATTTTGTTAATAAAATAAAAAATAAAAAAAAACCTACAAACGCAAATTAATTTTTAATTTAATACACAATTATTTAAAATATACAAAGTTAAAAATAAAAAATATACGCACAAATTCATTAAAACAAAAATAAATAACATTTACACATATTTAAAATAATACAAAACTTACAAAAAAAACACACACTGTACATATTTTTAAAAATATTTAAGAATATTAATACCCAAAATAAATAAAACACACACAAAACATATACACACGCTTAAACATACATACCAAACCCAGCTTACATATTACCAA
>NW_025809555.1:0-4593 GCF_022045245.1 Lucilia cuprina
GTCTAGTCTATGGTCTAGTCTATAGTCTAGTCTAGTCTAGTCTATTGTCTATAGTCTAGTCTATAGTCTAGTCTATAGTCTAGTCTACAGTCTAGTATTTAGTCTAGTCTATAGTCTAGTCTATAGTCTAGTCTATAGTCTAGTCTATAGTCTAGTCTATAGTTTAGTCTATAGTATAGTCTATAGTCTAGTCTATAGTCTAGTCTTAGTCTAGTCTATAGTCTAGTCTATAGTCTAGTCGCCGCCACGGTCTCACGTCTATATCAAATATTTTTTAAACTCTTTGAATATATTTATTTTTTTATTTTAATTGCAAATTTCCATTAGCAGACATTTGAAACGGGGTTAGAGCAAGGCAATGCTTATAATATGTTGCATGCCACAAATAATTCGTGTATTTGGCATAGAAGTGCCAATATAAATTTATGATATAATAGGCAAACGTAAGGATAGACAAATAGACAAACACTTATAAACCGGCATATGGACAGTTTACATTTTTTTAAAAAACAAAAATACCTAATTCTAGCGACAGTTGTCAAAAAAAAAAAAAAAAAAAAAACATTCTCATGTGTAGCAACAATTATTGCTGGTCATGTTGTATGTAGTCTTTGAAATTGTCCAAGTAAATTATTGTTTTTGTAAACAATAACAACGAATGAGAAACTGGTGTGTGAGATATTTTCTAATTAAGAAATGCCAAAAGGGATTGTTTAGTTTTTTTTTCAAACTTGAATGTATTGTTACACTAAAGTGTTTTAATTAGTGCAGAAATGACAAAATGTAAGTAATTTACTTTAAGTAATTAAATAAAGGCAAAATAGGTTTTAGTTCCTGGCCTGTTTTTTTAATTTGCTCCCATGTTGAGTTATAATAATTGTACATTAACTCATTTCTCCTTATTTCTAGAAGTACTAATTAAAAGCAAGTAAAATTTTAACTTAATTTGGGAAATCGCATATTTGTTTCATTAACATACATATATACATTTTACTCAATAAAAGGACAACCACATCGAATCTAAGGAGCTTGGTGATTAAAATGTACATTAGGTGAATAAATTCGTATTATTAACTGCTTCAGTGGGTGGAAACTGTCACACCCATAAAAAGTATAATCAAAAATTTGTTTTTCTGAAAAATTATGCCAGTCAGGGCTCCCAAATTTTTGTAAGGAAAACTTTGATATTTGTAAAATATTTTGAAAAAGTGGGAGGATTATCCATAGTAACACCTCCCATAACAATAAATTTCATGTGTATGGAAAACTTAAACAGTATTGGTACCTATCAGATGAAGAAATCACAAAATTGGTAAGATTACTTTCCAAAATGGGCGGACCAAAAGAGGTGGGAGTGGCTTACGAAAATGTTAAAAATATGCCACGCCCATTAAACAGATTTCAGACTTTCTGAGTCGACTTACGTCAAATGTATCCTCGGCTTCGCCTTGAAATTATTTGGCATAGGTTCCAACCAGAGCACCAGATTATCTAATACTACGGGCACCATGGGTAGCCAATTGACCGCAGGACTTGTCCTGTTCAATTGGTTCAGGTTGGACTTTTGGTTTATTCTCCTTCAGGGTCCACGTGGCTGTGGTTTAATACAAAAAATGACTGACATTTGTAATCTCAACAGATGTCAGTGGGAATGCAACCTGTGCAGCATTCATGAACCCGTTTCTCTTTCTTTCTCTTTGCGTAGTAGGGCGCCAGTTTCTCCTAGAGGTTATTACTGATTTAGTAAATCTCTAACTTCAAAGAAGTTCTCTGGTTCTGTTGCCTTCTCAACATTATTCATATTGTATCTCGAGGTATCATGATTTATTGGATTGAGTAATTCGGGCTACTAAATACGTCTCTGGGTGCTATTGCCTAAACAACAGGCCCATTTCAATAGTGTGGTTGCGCGGGTTTTAAGAGCTTAAAGAATGCCCTGGAATGGGTCATTAGAAGATTGGTATTGCATTTCATGGCATCATAAGGGTGGTCGTCTTCCAGGATATCCAAACTAGTGTTTGATTTTTCCTTGTCGGAGTGTACATTGAATTTGAGCCCTTGCTGCCTGTCATTCCTTAACGGGGCTACTATGCTAAGAGATTAGATAGCTCGAGTACTTTAGCAAAGAGCTTGTACATCGACCGACTCAGCCATGTACAAAAATTCCCACCAAAGTTCTTCATAGAATGATTTAGAGGCGCGTCTACTCTGTCTACTGACATCTGGATTAAAAGACCACCGTAAAATAAAGCCGTCAAGGCAGGTCGATATTCGTCCGTCTGTGTGTACAAGTAAACCTTTAATTTTCATTTAAATTTCATCCAAGGTGGGGAGTCTTGGACCCCCCTCCCATTTCGGAGAATCTGTTAGGACTAGAATCTTTAAATTTAACACTAAAAACTTTCACATTCATGTCAATATTTAGAGAAAAGTAAGGGGGTTTTTTACAAAAAGCAGAGAAGAAAATAATTTTGAAAAAAAAACATTCATAACTTCAAAAAGCAAAAAACATCTTAAGAACCCTAAAGAATTTGTTAAAAGTTTAACTCCCTAGATGACTAAAGCTTTCATAATTATTGATTAATATTGAAAATTTATGTAATTTACTTGAAAAAAGTATAAAACTTGAAAATACTTTTCCCTCAAAGCCTATCGCTTAAAACTGGAGTTGTAATAAACAAAACAAGTTTATCAAAACTCATAACAGAAACATGACAGACACACAACATTTACCTCATTTTTTTCTAATAAATGAGACAATTTTTATGCATAATTTTGCATTAAAATAAACCAAAATCAATAACTATATAATAAATTTAAATATTTAATAACTAATTGACATAAACTAGTGAAAAAATATAATAAAAACTCATTAAATTTAAAGTAAATTTAAAAATGAGATTAACAAAAAATATATATATAGTTTTATAACTAATACTTAAACAGAAATCTGGTTTAGATGTAATTAATAAATTGATAATAAAATAAATATTTTTATGAGAAGGTTTATTTTCAGACAGATTGGAATGTTGTTTTCTAATGGATGGTCAATGAAAAGTAAAAAACTGATTTTTTAGTGTTAAAGTCTGATATTATTAATTTCAAAGTCTTCAATTTTAAAATAGAATTTTAATTAAAGTTGTTTGCCTTTTTATTGCCCCTTAAATTTACTTAATATGTTAATTATTATTCTATACTTGATAAAGTTTTCAAGAAATTGTATCCGGTATAAAACACTATTATGTAAAATTTTTATAAAAAAAAAATGTTAAACAAATGCAACAAATGTTAAGAAATAACTAAAACAAAACCAAAATCTGATAACTAGGTTATTTTGCATAAATGTAAAGCGATAAAGACAACCCCTTATGGGTCTGTTTCATTCTGGCCAAACGACCCAAACACAAATTACACACACACAAACACACACTTTAACATAACACTTATACACATTTTTATACAAAAAGAAGACCATACAAGTTCTTTATTTCTTTAATTTTTTTTGAAACATTTTTCCTTGGATAAACATCTAAACGTGCTGAAAGGCATAATTAATGAGCCAAGAAGGGGAAAATAATCGCCTGTTTATGTTTGTAAAAACCCAGCAGTTTTGCAAGGACACCTTAACTTCTTCCTTTAAAAAAACTTGTTTATTTTTCAATCAATAATAAAATTAAAAGTTTAGAAAAATTCCCATAACTACAGGGTTTGGTTTTTTGCAACAACCACTACTTCTAACCAAAGTAATAAAAGAAAACCTGAGGGTTTTTCTATAAGTACATATTTGTTGTTTTTTTGTCTAAGTGTAAAATGTTTTGTTTGAAGGAAACCTTATCTTAAAGAACAGTTTTTTATTTTGTTTGTTATTTTGCAAAAAAAATACACAACACAACACAACACAACAGAAAAAAACTAAATACATACATTCATACTTTGTTAACAATACGCAATATATTATCATTATATTTGTTTTTTTTTTGCCTTGTTTGTCTTCCGTTTTTATTTTCTGTATTTTATTTTGTTCAAAATTTCTTTATATTTGGAATCAAAGCATTTGCAAAAATACGAATATAAGACAACAACAGGGAATGTTATAAATAAAATTGTTGTTAAAATTCAAAAACCCCAGCTGCCATATAAGGGTCGTTGTATTTGTGTGCATTACATAACCATAGATACTCCATAAAATTCAGTTAATAAAGGTGTGAATTCTTCTAGGAGTCTTGCATCCTCCAGAATTCGATACGACACATCAAGGGCAGAAACTTGTTGACTGAACTTTTTAAACTCTTCGTTGTGAAGATAACAAGACAATTGGTCTTGCTTTGTAGGGCACTAACAACATGTAGTTCATTATCTATGAATCTATCTGCCTATAGATATAGACTAGAATATAGACTAGACTATAGACTAGACTATAGACTAGACTATAGACTAGACTATAGACTAGACTATAGACTAGACAATAGACTAGACTATAGAATGGACTATAGACTAGACTATAGACTAGACTATAGACTAGACTAGACTATAGACTAGACTATAGACTAGACTATAGACTATACTATAGACTAGACTATAGACTAGACTATA
>NW_025809556.1:0-3442 GCF_022045245.1 Lucilia cuprina
TAGACTAGTCTATAGACTAGTCTATAGACTAGTCTATAGACTAGACTATAGACTAAACTGTAGACTAGACTATATGCTAGACTTTAGACTAGATAGCAGATTAGACTATAGACTAGATTATAGACTAGACTATAGACTAAACTATAGACTAGATAACAGATTAGACTAGAGACTAGACTACAGATTAGACTAGCAACTAGACTCTAGATTAGACTATAGACTGGATTAGACTATAGAGTAGTACCTTAACCAAAGTGTATTCCTCGTACTTCCTTGGAGTCTGCATTTAAGCACTTTGGAGCATCCTTTACAGTATAACATAATATCCATTTTTTCGATTTATCAAACAACAGCCAACACAATTTAGTTAACATTTTAAAATTAGCTGTTATTTTATGTAACAACAACACGATATATTTAAAAATGTGAATTGCTTAATATAAAAAACAACATATTTTATTTAAATATTTTTAACAAGCACCTATAACATTTTTAAACATGTCTAGAAATTTACCAAACAAATATTTCATAACTATTGTATATTATTGCGTTTAAACTCTCAAACATTTGCAGCCATAATGAAACACACAAAAACATAAATAAATAAAAGTTCTAGAATAGTTTCATTTAATTTAAATAAATTACAACCAACTATAATTTATAGAAAAAAACCCCAAAGCAAAAATAAAACAACAATAACAACTTATGCTTTTAATCAAATTTATCAAACCAATCCTGCAAACAAACTTATAAAATGAAAAACCGTAACACTGTAAAAGAATATAAAAACTTAAAAAACGGAAAACAGAAATACAGGAAATGCCCCTAAAAGTTTACTATTTAAGATAAAGGCAAGATACTACATACATACACACATACATAGATATTACTAGAAGAATAATACATATTAAATATAATGAAATAAAGTGTGAGAAAGAAAGAGAGAGAGAGAGAGAGAGAGAAAAAAGCATTAAGTAATCTTTGACAATAAAAGAGCAAAGTTTAAAATACAACAAAAACAACAAGTAATAAACACAAATTAAGTTGTTCTTTAGCCCTAGAAGCAACAACAACAGCAATGGTTTATAAATGAAAACATGCACTGAAAGTAGAAAAAATATTTTAAGATGAAATAAATATTAAAATTTAAAAAAAAATTACCACAGCTCGAAGGCAGAAAACTTTAGAAAGTTAGAAACAAAATTATTTAAAAAAAAGTCAAATGCTATAATCGGCTTTGCCGAATCTTTAATACCCTTCACCTATAAGTTTGTTAAGTTCTAGTTCAGTTCTAGTTCAGTTCTAGTTCAGTTCTAGTTCAGTTCTAGTTCAGTTCTAGTTCAGTTCTAGTTCAGTTCTAGTTCAGTTCTAGTTCAGTTCTAGTTCAGTTCCAGTTCAGTTCTAGTTCAGTTCTAGTTCAGTTCTAGTTCAGTTCTAGTTCAGTTCTAGTTCAGTTCTAGTTCAGTTCTAGTTCAGTTCTAGTTCAGTTCTAGTTCAGTTCTAGTTCAGTTCTAGTTCAGTTCTAGTTCAGTTCTAGTTCAGTTCTAGTTCAGTTCTAGTTCAGTTCTAGTTCAGTTCTAGTTCAGTTCTAGTTCAGTTCTAGTTCAGTTCTAGTTCAATTCTAGTTCAGTTCTAGTTCAGCTCTAGTTCAGTTCTAGTTCAGTTCTAGTTCAGTTCTAGCTCAGTTCTAGGTTATTTCTAGTTCAGTTCTAGTTCAGTTCTAGTTCAGCTCTAGTTCAGCTACTTGAGTTCTAGTTCTGTTCTAGTTCTGTTCTAGTCCTGTTCTAGTTCTGTTCTAGTTCTGTTCTAGTTCTGTTCTAGTTCTGTTCTAGTTCTGTTCTAGTTCTGTTCTAGTTCTGTTCTAGTTCTGTTCTAGTTCTGTTCTAGTTCTGTTCTAGTTCTGTTCTAGTTCTGTTCTAGTTCTGTTCTAGTTCTGTTCTAGTTCTGTTCTAGTTCTGTTCTAGTTCTGTTCTAGTTCTGTTCTAGTTCTGTTCTAGTTCTGTTCTAGTTCTGTTTTAGTTCTGTTCTAGTTCTGTTCTAGTTCTGTTCTAGTTCTGTTCTAGTTCTGTTCTAGTTCTGTTCTAGTTCTGTCCTAGTTCTGTTCTAGTTCTGTTCTAGTTCTGTTCTAGGTCTGTTCTAGTTCTGTTCTAGTTCTGTTCTAGTTCAGTTCTAGTTCTGTTCTAGTTCTGTTCCAGTTTTATTCTAGTTCTAATTCTGTTCTAGTTCAGTTATAGTTCAGTTCTAGATCTGTTCTATTTCAGTTCTAGTTTAAATTTGCTTTTTTGAAAAGCAATTTGCATCAAGAAAGATGCAAACAGGTATATTATAGTACAGGTTATTTTAGCTAAAACTCACAAACATATTTACAAAATATTTAAATGAAAATATGTTCTATTACAAAATTATGTAAATACAAAATACAAAAAAATTTATTAATCAGAGATAAAGTATAATTTATACACATTTATTTTTAAAGCTTTAGAATGCCTAACATCCTCTATTGTATGCAGCTGTAATTATTTTATTTTGGCGTGAGATGGGATTAGATAAACATATACTTTAGAAATGTAAATATGTCTTTGCATGACAATTCTACAAAATAAATTTATCTTTGAAAATCCAAACTGTATTATAAATAATTTATTCCTACCAGCAATTCGTAATCAGCATAGGTCAGTTTAATTTAATTCATATTCAAATTACTATTCATTATTCGTTTGTGCGTAACATTTGAATATATTGAAATAAATCTACCATAAAATGATTTCAATAATTTGAAATGATACCATTTCGATATAAACAACAGCTGGTAAAGGCAATTGTGCTAAAATGAAAAAAAATATATACAAAAATATAAGAACAGTGTTAAAAATACTCAGCTTACTTCTATTGTTTTCGATATTAACTGTCTTGAGAAGGAAAATAACAAAATTAAATTGATAGACATTAAGGTCTGACTGTTTTTTTTTTTTTGCAAGAAAATAAAGTCTTATCATACCCTGTTCCTCCTTCTCTCTGCATGCAGACTCAATTATGTGTTTGACTTGTTCATGACCTTGACACAACGCCTTATGTTTGATTTGTCACAAAATTTTTCCATTGTCTTCTTCCTTCTAAAACTAATTTTTACTGAAATTTTGTATTGTAATATGACTGCTTTTGATACATAAGTTTTAACAAGAAATTTGCGATGTGAAATGTCAGTTTTTTTCTTAAATATTTAGCTCAAACAATGTCTATGAATAATGTAAAGGAATTTGAAAATATGTTTATTAATTATAACTTTAAAAATATCTAAATAGATATCCCACATCATAGGTAGATAGATAGATATATAGATAGATAGATACATTGATAGATAGATAGATAGATAGATAGATAGATAGATAGATAGATAGATAGATAGATAGATAGATAGATAGATAGATAGATAGATAGATAG
>NW_025809557.1:0-1976 GCF_022045245.1 Lucilia cuprina
TTCTGTTCTAGTTCTGTTCTAGTTCTGTTCTAGTTCTGTTCTAGTTCTGTTCTAGTTCTGTTCTAGTTCTGTTCTAGTTCTGTTCTAGTTCTGTTCTAGTTCTAAAAAGAAACTTCTTTCCGCTTTCACTAAATTTTAATCAAAATTGTTTTTTATTGAAACATTTTGCAAATTGCCATTTAAGTTTTAAAACATTATATTTATTTTTTTTAATTGGAAATTAGTGAACATCATACGTCCGTCTTGATAGTTAAATAAGATTTAAATAAAATAATAAAAAAATAATAACAAAAACAAACGAATATTAAAAGTAGATAATAATTTCATTTCAAATTTTTTGAAAAAAAAACAACAATTTAAAGTCAAAATAAAGTGTTTTATTAGAGGAATGAAAAGAAAAGTTTTAGTTTAGTTAAAATAATAAATTGCTTTATTTTGGCTTTAAATTTATATTATTTATTAATTTTATATTATTTAATAATTATATATTATTTAATATTTTTATTTTAAATTACAAATATTGAAATTGAATAAATAATAAAAAACAAAGTAAAATTTTTTGTAAGTTTGAAAAACGAACTAAAAAACACAAACAAAAAAAAATTCAAAAAAAAGCTTTAAATAATATTTTTTTATAAAAACATATGTAAGTGGCAATATTTAATATAGAACAAATATTACAAAAAAAACCAACAACAAATACATAAATTAAAAAAAAAAAATAATAAAAAACACAAAATTGTTAAAATAAATTAAAAAAAAAAACAAAACTAAATGTATGTGTTGAAACAACAAAAAATGTATTTAAAAGAAAATTTAAACAAAAATTATTATTGCAAAAACAATAATAATTTAAAAACATATTAAATTTTTAACATTTTAAGTATGTACAACAAAAATCATAATTATTATTATATAAAAAAAGAATTAAATATTTTAAATAAATATTTAATAAATTATAATAATAATAATAAAAAATACAGATGAAAAGAAAACAAAATCACCCTTTAAAAACAAATATATAATCACTTAACTTAAAAAAATAAAATAGATTTTTTTTATTTAAAAAAAAATCACTCCCTGCATAAAAACATTTTAAAAAACCCCTAAAAACAAAAACTTTATAAAAAAACATTTTGTAAATAAATTCATTTATTAAGATAAAAACATTTAAGCTAAAAAAAATCCCTAAAAATAATAAAAAAAAAACAACAAAAAAACTTATATCTGTATCTATCAAATCTACATGTATATCATTATTTTAAAATAAAAAAATAAAAAAACAAAAATACAAATTAAAATCTTAGTAAACGAATAAATATCTTCTATACAAAAAAAAAAAAAAACAAAGAATTAACAAAATACTACACATACATTGAAAAATATGAACAACAACAAAAACATAAAAAATATATGTGTATTTAATTGTTAAAATCAACAAAAACAAAACCAACAAAAAAAAAATGATTAATAATAATTAAACATAAATAATTATAATAAAAATACCAACAAAAATATGTAAATTATTTGTAGTTTTCTTTTCAAACAAAATAAGTTTTATACTCCAGAGAAATGCTAAAGGTTTGTTGGGTTCATATAAATAGTTTATTCTATAGTCTAGTCTATAGTCTAGTCAATAGTCTAGCCTTTAGTCTAATCTATAGTATAGTATATAGTCTAGTCTATATTCTAGTCTATAGTCTAGTAAATAGTCTAGCCTTTAGTCTAATCTATAGTCTTGTATATAGTCTAGTCTATATTCTATTCTATAGTCTAGTCTATATTCTAGTCTATAGTCTAGTCTATAGTCTAGTCTATAGTCTAGTCTATATTCTAGTCTATATTGTAGTCTATAGCCTAGTCTATACTCTAGTCTATAGTCAAGTCTATAGTCTAGTCTATAGTCTAGTCTATAGTCTAGTCTATAGTCTAGTCTATAGTCTAGTCTATAGTCTACTCTATAGTCTAGTCTATAG
>NW_025809558.1:0-1309 GCF_022045245.1 Lucilia cuprina
AGAATTGTTGTTCTATGTTTAAAAACGCTCTGATTTGAGGTTCCAATACGGTTGCAAATAACATTGACAGTTTTTATGCCAGGACAGTCGTTTATGCATCATTTTAAATCATTATAGTTGCACCTTGTTTTGGTGTATAATTTGTGGCATAATGAGTTTTTACAAAAATAGGATAGATCGGCATATTTATTGGTACAGGTTTAGAAATGCGGTAATTTAAGGCTCCGATATGGTTGCAAATATCATTTATAGTTTTCATGTCATTGCAGTCGTTTATATATCTTTTCATTGCATTATAGTTGCCATTTGTTTTGGTATATAATTTATTGCATAATATATTTTTTAGAAAATGGCCAATTGGATAGATCGGTATAATTATTTTCACAGCTTTCAACACGCGGTAGTTTGTGTTTCCGATATGGCTGCAAATAACATTGACCGTTTTCACGCTATGACAGTCATTTATGAATCATTTAAAGCAATATGATTGCACTTCAATATGGTATATCATTTGTAGCATAATGTGTATTTTTAGAAATTATTCAATTTGATAGATCGGTATAATTATTATTCTATGTATAATAAACGCAGTAATCTGAGGTTCCGCTATGGTTGCAATTAACTTTGGCAGTTTTCGTGCTAAGACAGTCGTTTATGCACCATTTTAAAGCATTAAAATTGCCATTTGTTTTGGTATATAATGGCCAATTGGATAGATCGGAAGAATTATTTTCCCAGGTATCGGTAGAATTATTTTCCCAGGTTTAAAAAGGCGGTAATTTGAAGTTCCGATATGGTTGTGAATAACTTTGACAGTTTTCATGCTATGACAGTCATTTATGCATCATTTTAGAGCATTATGATTGCATTTTATATTGGTATATTATTTGTGGCATAATGTGTTCGTCTAAAAAATGGTCAATTTGAAGGATCGGTAGAATTGTTGTTCTATGTTTAAAAACGCTGTGATTTGAGGTTCCGATATGGTTGCAAATAACTTTGACAGTTTTCATGCCGGGACAATCGTTTATGCATCATTTTAAAGCATTACTGTTGCACTTTGTTTTGGTGTACAATTTGTGGCATAATGAATTTTTACAAAAATTGGATAGATCGGTATATTTGTTGGTACAGGTTTAGAAATGCGGTAATTTAAGGCTCCGATATGGTTGCAAATATCTTTTATAGTTTTCATGATATAGCAGTCGTTTATATATCTTTTTATTGCATTATAGTTGCCATTTGTTTTGGTATATAGTTTGTTGCATAATATATTTTTAGAAAATGGTCAATTGGATAGATCGGTAGA
>NW_025809559.1:0-2469 GCF_022045245.1 Lucilia cuprina
ATAGTCTAGTCATAGTCTAGTCATAGTCTAGTCATAGTCTAGTCATAGTCTAGTCATAGTCTAGTCATAGTCTAGTCATAGTCTAGTCATAGTCTAGTCATAGTTATAGTCTAGTCCATAATATAGTATATTATAGTTCATTGTATAGTCCACAGTCTGCTTCTTAGCCTAGTTTATAGTCGAGTCCATAGCCTAGTTCATTATATAGTCCGTAGTCTAATTCATTAAATAGTCCATAATATAGTCAATACCGTATTGTCTAGTCTGTAGTCCGGCCTACAGTCTAGTCCATAGTATTTGTCTTGCACATAAACTTATGCATAGTTTAATCCATAGTACAATCCATAGTGTCGGTTTAGACATAATCTAGTCTACATTATAGACATAGTTGTATTATATTCACAGTTAAGGCTTCAGTAAAGTTTATAGTCCAATCCATTGTACTATATTCTAGCTCATTGTCTCGTTTATGCTTAAGTCCATATTCTAGTATAAATAATTCAAATCTATCTACAATTTATAAAAAAAAACTGGATTGAATAAACAAAATACACAACAAGTAGCAAATATTTATTAACCAAAAATAAAATTGTGAAAATAAATATATTTTATCATAACAAAAACACATTGTTTAACAGCAAGTAAATATTTATTTATTTATGATTCTAAGTCTAATATTTATTAACGACACATACTCGAACACATTTTGATATGTATATAAATATATAAAAATTGAATAAAGAAACCACTTGACAAAGAGATATTAAAACTCTTGATACAATATTTGCCCCCAAAGAGAATACGTTTATTCAGACAAATTGATTAACTACACTTTTTAGAATATTTAGAATTTAAATATAAACAAAAGCTATATTGAAAGAGCTTTTAGTAGTTTAAATATAATATTTGTTTAACACATTCTTTCTGTCTATGAATTGTAGAGATAAAATACAAGTTTAAAAAAATATTCTGAAATAATTAATTTGATTGGAAAATATTAATTAAGTTATAAAATATTTTTTACAATTATATTATAAAAACGTTAAACAAATAACAAACACAAAATAGTCTTTCTTTTTATTTGAAATTTATATTGAAATATATTATCCTTTGTCAGGACTCATTATTTATTCATTGTTATAATTTATTCAATAATTGAATTATGATGAAATTTCCTCTAACATAATAAGATTTATAAACAAACAAATTCAATCATTAGGACAATATTAAATTATGGAAAATATTTATTTAATAAAAATAAATTCAATACTCTAAAGTGAAACAAAGCAATGCTATAATTAATGTCTAGACTTATTTATTATAAATAAAATGAAACAATATTCCATATTTTTCTTTTTTTAAATAATCCAAAACAATGGCGTTTATAGGAAAATTTAGAAACACAAATAAACACTGAAATTCTTTCAACACAAATGACCACCCATCATTTTACCCCTTATAATCGCAACAGCAGAGTACCTACCAACAATAATAGATTTTTGAAACAAAAAACCAAAATCATTATAAATATTCAGCATTATTTTACCACATTAAATAAAGAAAAATGAAAGTAAAAGACAAATTTTAGAAAATCAAAATAAAAATCTAAATAATATTATGCATCATTGAGTAGGTAGTGAATTTAAAAATACTGAAACGGGAACAAGCTTTTTCACTTAAAAATTATTTTTTCTTCCAATACTGATGATGCTGCTGCTGTTCTGCTGCCAAGGGATAATAATTTGTCAAAATGTTGTCATAAATAAACCAAAAAAAAAAAAAAAAAATACCGCAAAAAATTATAAAAAACAAAACTTTATGCAGAACCTTTCGTCTTCTTTTTTAAAAGTCATTATAAAATGTCACTTTTCACTTGATACATATAAATAATCTTTTTAAGTCAATGTTTAACAAAAAAAAAAAAACAATAATCAAAGGAACAACAAGAGCGTCTATTTTCCATGGTTTAAAGAATTGTATGCTTTGGGTTTTGGTTTAATTGTTTAATGTTTATTTAAGTCTAGTCTTATATTGTTAGATTTATTAGACCACTTCGGTTTTACAAGTATTTATGCAACACGCCACTTGCCACAAAGTAAGGCAATGTGAGGCAATATAATAAAAGGTATAAATTTTACAAAAAAATAGATTAGACTAGATTATAGACTAGACTACAGATTTGACTAAAGACTAGACAATAGATTAGACTATAGGCCAGACTATAGATTACACTATAAACTAGACTTTAGACTAAACTATAGACTAGACTATAAACTAGACTATACTCTAGACTATATAATAGACCATACACAAGACAAGACTAGACTATGACTATAACTATGACTATGAGTATAACTATGAGTAAACTATGACTAGACTATGACTAGACTATGACTAGACTATGACTAGACTATGACTAGACTATGACTAGACTATGACTAGACTATGACTAGACTATGACTAGACTAT
>NW_025809559.1:2605-5659 GCF_022045245.1 Lucilia cuprina
CTATGACTAGACTATGACTAGACTATGACTAGACTATGACTAGACTATGACTAGACTATGACTAGACTATGACTAGACTATGACTAGACTATGACTAGACCATGACTATTCTCTTTTACAAAAAACTTTCGAGCAAATTCTCTTTATAGAAAATTTTCGAAAAAATTCTTTTTTTATAGAAAACTTTTTAGAAAATTCTTTTTTTATAGAAAATTTTCGAGCAAATTTTTATTTAATAGAAAATATTTCAGCAAATTCTCTTTTTTTCCTAAAATTTTCGAGAAATTTTCTTCTTATAAAAATTCTCTTTTTATAGAAAATTCTCTTTTTATAGAAAACTTTCGAAAAGATTCTCTTATTGTAGGAAATTTTCTGAAAAATTCTCTTTTTATAGAAAATTTCCGAGAAGATTCTCTTTTTGTAGAAAAATTTCTATAAAAAGAGTATTTTTTAGAAAAAAAATTCTCTTTTTATAGAAAATTTTCGAGAAGATTCTCTTTTTGTAGAAAATTTTCTAAAAAAATCTCTTTTTATAGAAAATTTTCGAAAAAAAATGTTTTTATAGAAAATTTTTGATAAAATTCTTGTTTTTTTGGGAAATTTCTCTTATATAACAATCTAAAAATTTATAAAGATTTAATACAATTATTTAAAACTTTATTTAAATATAAGACCCTACATTAAAGATATCTTTACAATTTCCATTTTATTTACAAAAACATATAAACATGACATTTCTCCTCATCCATCTTAGTCGCCTTGCACTTCTCCCCCAAAACATAACTAATCCATCAAAACTGCATTAAAACTTTTAAAAACTTTTTCAACAAATGCTCTCTTTACAATTTCCTCCCTCTTTCATTTTTTTGAAAACTATTTACATTCTTTTAGACAATTTCATTTGATTACATTCCTGGAAAATAAAATTTATCACTTTGACAATATTGAAATATTTTTTCTTTTCTAAACGAAGTATTGTAAAACTTAAAACACTTACTTTTGCATTTATGTACAATATGTCTTTTTATTATTAGCTATAATCCATTAGACGATTGCTTGATTATTGACAAACTTTTGTCGACAAGAAATAAAAATAAAATTACAAAAGTTTGCAGTTGTAGTTAGTTCTTATGTTGGTCATATACTGGACACAATCAGTATAATTGTGTTCATTTATAGTAAGTAGTTAGTTAATAAGTTCTATTGAATTTAAGGCTTAAAGTTGAGAGTACATTAAGCAATATGCTAAATTAAGGTTTTAATAAATACATTAAAATCATTGTCAAGTTCATAGTCTTGTCAGACTCTAGTGTATAGCCATAGTTAAAGCAGCAGCAGGATGGTTTAATGTAGGTGTTAGTATTTTTGATTTAAATTTTTATAATTCTTTTTGTTTCCCCTCTTGCTGCTGTTGCTGCTTCAACAAAGGTGTCAAGTTATTTACCGCCAAATTCTTCTTTTATAACTTAAACTGAATTAAACTTTTAGCTTTTTCTTTCTCGTTTTCTCAAACAACTCTTTCTTATCAATTTTTATTGTATTTTGATGATTTTGGCAAAATGCGGAAAAAACCAAATTAATCTTTTTGCCAACAAAATTTTGCAATATAAATCTCTTAACCATTTGGGAAAACACCAAAAGGGTTTTGTTGGTGCCTGTAAAACTTTATACAAAAGAAATATTATTTTACATTAAACAGCATTAGATTTAGACTTATTTTTATAAAAATTTTTTAATACCAAATAATCGTGTTTAAACCATAAAAAACAATAGAGAACATGTGTTGCTACAAATGACGATGATGTTGTAAATATTTTGGAAATTTTTCTTTTTAAAATTTATGTGAAAATGATGGTAGTAATAAATAAATGTATAAAAATTTATTTATGTTGCCAAATAAATAACCTCAGGCAGTTTGTTTACTGGTTAAATTTTTGCACATTTTTTCTGATAATTTTGCTTGGTCAGAGAGGTTGTCTTTTGTTGGCTAAACCCTGTAGGGTGTAATAATTGCAAGGCATACAACACCTTCTTGTATTAACAAAAGAAAATATAAAAAAATATATTTTTGCTGATTTTATAAGATTTATTTAAGCTTTATCTGTCAGTGTGTTTTTGTAAGAAATGGTGAAATAATTTTGGGACTTTAACACGCAGTTAAATCTTGTGAATAACTAAGGGTCTGGTATTAATTTTATACCTTTTTTTTGATTTTCCAAAATGTAATTTAAATAAATTTAACACTTTTCAGAAAAGTTCTAATGTGGGAGTATTTCAAACACCTCAGGCGATTCATAAGTAATCTTGTCTTTTTCACGTTTTCTACTACACTTTCCCTTTAAGATACCATAATCCAAAGCAATTAAAAATTCTTTTTAATTTCATATTTAAAATTGTTTTTTGTTTTTCTTTTTATGATATTTTCCCATTTTAATTGCGGTTTCTTTGTTGACTTTTTTTCAGCCATTTTCATATACATATGTATTTCATAATTTCAGCTGTATGTACGTATATGAAAACAGATTTTCTTTCTCATTATATTTCTGCAATAATTCAATATTTTCTTGAAAGTTGACCAACATTGGTTTGAGTTAAATAACACAATCAGACATTCGAAAAATTCCATGAGCAGACAGACAAAAAACAATTTTCTTTAAAATTAATTTTTCTTCAGTTATGTCAATAATTGTGAAAATACAAGCCTTATTAAAAAGCTTTAGTTAACACGTAAAGTGTTGTTATGTATATTAATAATATAAAAATCTCTATTTTTATCAATAAATTATTTCTATTTTTAAATTGTGTATTATTATTCTGCACGAGGCGTATACTTGATATTAATTGAATAAAAATAGTCATACGTAAAGTGAAATAATGAAATGAAAATTATATAAAAGGAATATTGTTATAAACTTTAATGTTTAAAACTTACATAACATATAGTAGACACTAGTCTATAGTCTAGTCTATAGTCTAGTCTATAGTCTAGTCTATAGTCTAGTCTATAGTCTAGTCTATAGTCTAGTCTATAGTCTAGTCTATAGTCTAGTCTAT
>NW_025809560.1:0-1097 GCF_022045245.1 Lucilia cuprina
TTTTTCATAAAACAAAGTTTTTAAAAAAGTGTTTTTCAATATTTCACTCAAAATTGTTTTTTCATATTGGGGTCGAATTTTGGCCTTCTGACAAAGGTGTTGTATTGGACGTTATAGCTAGTCTAATCCATACATTTTGGTGCTTAATATGTTTTGCTCTAAAGTTTTTCGTAGAACAAAGTTTTTAAAAAAGTGTTTTTCAATATTTCACTCAAAATTGATTTTTGAGTTTGGGGCCGAATTTTGGCATTCTAACAAAAGTTGTTGTATTGGACGTTGTAGCTAGTCCAATTTCCTACATTTCGGTGTGTAATGTGTTTTGTTCTAATGTTGTTCATAAAACAAAGTTTTTAGAAAAGGGTTTTTTTAATATTTCACACAAAATTATTTTTTGAATATGGGGCCGAATTTTGATCTCTGACAAAGGTTGTTGTATTGGACTTGTAGCTAGTCTAATTGCATACATTTTGGTGTATAATATGTTTTGCTCTAAAGTTTTTCTTAAATCAAAGTTTTTAAAAAAGTTTTCTTTAATATTTCACTCAAAATTGATTTTGGTGTGTAATATGTTTTGCTCTAAAGTTGTTCATAAAACAAAGTTTTTAAAAAAGTGTGTTCTAATATATCACTCAAAATTGTTTTTTGAATTTGGAGTCGAATTTTGGACTTCTGTTTTCAATATTTCACTCAATTTTTTTTTCATATTGGGGTCGAATTTTGGCTTTCTGACAAAGGTGTTGTATTGGACATTGTAGCTAGTCTAATTCCATACATTTTGGTGTATAATATGTTTTGCTCTAAAGTTTTTCATAAAACAAAGTCTTTAAAAAAGTTTTCTATAATATTTCACTCAAAATTGATTTTGGTGTGTAATATGTTTTGCTCTAAAGTTGTTTATAAACCAAAGTTTTTAAAAAAGTGTGTTTTAATATATCACTCAAAATGGATTTTTTGAATTTGGAGTCGAATTTTGGACTTCTGGCAAAGGTTGTTGTAATGGACATTGTAGCTAGTCTAATTCCATATATTTTGGTGTATAATATGTTTAGCTATAAAGTTTTTCGTAGAACAAAGTTTTTAAAAAAGTGTTCTTTAAT
>NW_025809561.1:0-1521 GCF_022045245.1 Lucilia cuprina
AGACTAGACTATAGACTAGACTGTAGACTAGACTATAGACTAGACTATAGACTAGACTATAGACTAGACTATAGACTAGACTATAGACTAGACTATAGACTAGACTAATATAGACTAGACCATAACCAAAACTATAGAGTAGACTTTACACTAGACTGTAGACTAAACTGTAAACTATACTTTAAACTAGACTATGGACTTGACTATAAACCAGATTATATACTTTACAATAGATTATACTAGTCTACAGACTAATCTATAGACTATACTACGGATTATCTATCCATCTATCTATCTATCTATCTATCTATCTATCTATCTATCTATCTATCTATCTATCTATCTATGTATCTATCTATGTATCTATCTATGTATCTATCTATGTATCTATCTATCTATCTATCTATCTATCTATCTATCTATCTATCTATCTATCTATATATCTATCTATCTATCTATCTATCAATCTATCTATCTATCTTTATCTATCTATCTATCTATCTATCTATCTATCTATCTTTAGACTAGACTATAGACTAGACTATGGACTAGACTATAGACTAGACTATGTGCTAAGCTATAGACTAGACTATAGACTAGACTATAGGCTGTGCTAGGCTATAGACTAGACTATAGACTAGACTAATATAGACTAGACTATAACCAAAACTATAGAGTAGACTTTACACTAGACTGTAGACTAAACTGTAAACTATACTTTAAACTAGACTATGGACTAGACTATAAACCAGATTATATACTTTACAATAGATTATACTAGTCTATAGACTATACTACGGATTAAAAGATAGACTAGACGATAGAACGCAAATAGACTAGTCTATGTATTAGACTATAGACTAGTGTGTAGTCTAGTCTATATTCTAGTATATAGTCTAGTTTATAGTCGAGTCTATATTCTAGTCTATGGTCTAGTGTATGGTCTAGTGTATGGTCTAGTGTATGGTCTAGTCTATAGTCTAGTCTATAGCCTAGCACATAGTCTATAGTCTAGTCTATATTCTAGTCTATAGTCTAGTCTAGCCTATAGTCTAATCTAGTCTATAGTCTAGTCTATAGTCTAGTCTGTAGTCCAGTCTATAGTATAGTATATATTCTAGTCTGTACTCTTGTCTATATTCTAGTCTAAACTATTTACTAGACTATAGGCTTTACTAAAAAATGTTTCGATAATTTATCTTTAATTAATAATAACAATTTGATAACTATAGATACTGTTGACATCCTATATCAGTCTCAATTATATAAAATGTATATATAATTTCCTAAGACAGCAAAGAACGCTCTCCTATACAAGTCGACTACTATCTTCTATAAAACTATCAATACCACCAACCACAACCCACTCTAAATACCATTTAAAGACTTCAAAGAATTGAAAATAAACAAGTTAGAGTGCTATATTCGGCTGTGCCGAATCTTAAATACCCTCCACCAGCTACTTTTATGTTACTAATTTTCTAATTGGTCAAATATTTGTAAAAATAAGTTTTATAAGTT
>NW_025809562.1:0-1530 GCF_022045245.1 Lucilia cuprina
AAGAAGACGTGCAGAAGGCAGATTCCAAGTAAATCGTCATAAAAATACCTACGGAAAAAACTCGCTAAATATCACTGTTCCTAATATATTTAATGAATTACCAATATACCTTTTAGATATTAAGAATATATTCAAAAGAAAATCATCTTTAAAACTATATTTTATGAATTCGCAATGAATAATATAAAAACTTTTTATCTTTTATACCTTAATTTTTTATCAATGTATACAATAAACTTATTTTTCAATATTATATCCTGCAGACAAGCTATAAGCTTCGCGGGATTAGCATAAGATTTTGAAATGTAAAGAAAACAATACTAAATAAAAATAATAAATAATAAAAAAAAAAAGAACTGAACTGAACTAGAACTGAACTAGAACTGATATAGAACTGAACTAGAACTGAACTAGAACTGAACTAAAACTGAACTAAAACTGAACTAGAACTGAACTAGAACTGAACTAGAACTGAACTAGAACTGAACTAGAACTGAACTAGAACTCAACTAGAACTGAATTAGTATTAAACCAGAACTGAATAATATCTGCGAATTAAATCTTTCACGCAATATCTATTGATGTTAAAACAAATCGTAACAAAGTTAATGCATGATTTGAATAAAAGTTAATATACATATGTTTGTATATATCTACTTCTCACGAAAATATGCAATTTATTTAATAAACACCATCATCATATTAATGCAACATTGCACAATTAAGTTTTGATTGAATTACAAATACCATAATTAGTAAAAATGTACATATTTTGTCCACAAAAAAAGTGAAACAAAATTATCAAATAAATTATTCCACAATCCCATATTTACTTCGTATTCAATTCAATAAAAGATTAGTTTATCAACAAACCCGCTGCAACCTGTCGAACAAAATGTAATTAAGCCAAAATCAAATTAATAAACAAAAAAATATAAAAATCCAACCTGTCTATAATAAACAAAATACCAAATATTACATTTTAGTCCAGCAAATCAAAATCTAAATAATAACAGCAAAAATTGTTGTTTATTTAAAACTAAAATATTTTAAACTAAAAAAAATATGTTTGTTTTTAGTAAGAATTTTAAAATTTACAATTTACAGAACTGTATTAACTGTCTAAAATACAATAAATCATCCATGATGCATACTCATCATCAAATATCGAATTATCTATAGCTCATTATCTAGCTTCCACTCGTTTAATCAGTCGCTTGCATTGGACGTGAAAACACATTTAGTTTTCCTTCAAATGAATTTTCATCATTCAATCCCTTGATAGACAAAAATATCAGTGGGGAACAATTTTTTTTGTTACTTAATAAGGCACTTATGTATATCATGTCAGTTGTTGGGAGATATGAATTAATACATTGAGAAAAATTATCAAGTGTTTTTGATATAAAAGTTTTGATATTCTTCAGTTCTAGTTCAGTTCTAGTTCAGTTCTAGTTCAGTTCTAGGTCAGTTCTATTTCAGTTCTAGTTCAGTTCTAGTTCAGTTCTAGTTCAGTTCTAGTTCAGTTCT
>NW_025809563.1:0-1763 GCF_022045245.1 Lucilia cuprina
TAGTCTATAGTCTAGTCTATAGTCTAGTCTTTACTCTAGTCTATAGTCTAGTCTATAGTCTAGTCTTTACTCTAGTCTTTACTATAGTCTATAGTGTATTCTATAGTCTAGTCTATATTCTAAACTATTCTATAGTCCAGTCTATAGTCTAGTCTACAGTCTAGTCTATGGTCTAGTCTATAGTCTAGTCTATAGTCTAGTCTATAGTCTAGTCTATAGTCTAGTCTATAGTCTAGTCTATAGTCTAGTCTATAGTCTAGTCTATAGTCTAGTCTATAGTCTAGTCTATAGTCTAGTCTATAGTCTAGTCTATAGTCTAGTCTATAGTCTAGTCTATAGTCTAGTCTATAGTCTAGTCTATAGTCTAGTCTATAGTCTAGTCTATAGTCTAGTCTATAGTCTAGTCTATAGTCTAGTCTATAGTCTTGTCTATAGTCTAGTCTAAAGTCTAGTCTGTAGTCTAGTGGTGGGAATCGAACCCACCACCTCCGGTCTACACTAACTATACACACTATTAACATACCGGAGGCCACCTTGTATATCTATAGTCTTGTCTTGACTATTGTCTGGTCTAGAGACAAATCTAGTCCAAAATCTAAACTAGTATACAGTCTGGTCTAAAATTCTATATTATTCAAAAATTAATCTTACGATTAGAAAAGTACCAAAAAAGTATTTAAAAATAGTACCAAAACATGATGATAACATTTCGCTTTAAGCATTAATGACTATGCTATGTTCAATTTTACTGCTTTTGTTGTGGGTTTTTGACGACGATGACTATAGTGTTGTTGTTGCTGCTGCTGTTAGTGTTATTTGCTGCATTAACAACATCAGCAGCAACAACAGTTTTGTGTGTGTAAAAATTTGTGGATTGTTAGTTTTTTTAGTATTTTATGTTCGTAATGTTGTTGCTATTTGTGTTATGACATTTGTAAAAGTGTTGGCAAGTTGTTTTTACATATACATATATATATATCTATGTATGTGTGTATGTTTACACAGTACTAATATGCATTTTTCCCAAAGGTGCATTTTATGTTTCAAAATCTAATTTGAGAGATTTTTTCCCATTTACGCCGCTTGTGTTACATGTAAATTGTTTTCATCGTTCTTTCTACTTCCCTTTTCCTTCACCTTGTTTATCTTTTTTTTTGTATTTTATGTGAAATTTATGTATGTAGGTGTTAGTATGTAAGTTTATTATTTTTGTTTGTTAGCAATTTTTATGACCCTGTCAGTCTCTATGTATCAAAATATCTACACATTTTTTTGTGGCTTGTTTTTTCTTTCATTTTCTATAATAATAATCGTAACGTCATGCATGAACATGTAAAAAATGAAAAATACTTCCATATGTTGGTATTCTAAGATTATTATATGGTGTAATATTTGTTACCAAAAATAGAGAAGAAAAAAACTAAATTTTCCAATGATTGAGAGCAACCAAGTAATTCATTTAAAAATCGAATAAATTTTCTATTTTCAAATTATCAACTATCAAGGCTTAGTACTAACTAATGTTACATCTGTAGTCTGGTATATAGTCTAATATATAGTCTAGTCTATAGTCTAGTCTATAGTCTATTAAAAATCAAATAAATTTTCTGTTTTCAAATTATCAACTATCAAAGCTTAGTACTAACTAATGTTGCATCTATAGTCTAGTCTACAGTCTAGTCTATAGTCTAGTCTATAGTCTAGTCTATAGTCTAGTCTATAGTCTAGTCTATAGTCTAGTCTATAGTCTAGTCTATAGTCTA
>NW_025809564.1:0-3025 GCF_022045245.1 Lucilia cuprina
TAGTCTAGTCTATAGTCTAGTCTATAGTCTAGTCTATAGTCTAGTCTATAGTCTAGTCTATAGTCTAGTCTATAGTCTAGTCTATAGTCTAGTCTATAGTCTATTCTACAGTCTAGTCTATAGTCTATTCTACAGTATAGTCTATAGTCTAGTCTATAGTCAAGTCTATAGTCTATTCTATAGTCTAGTCTATAGTCTAGTCTATAGTCTATAGTCTAGTATATAGTCTAGTCTACAGTCTAGTCTATAGTCTAGTCTATAGTCTAGAATATAGTCCAGTCTATAGTCCAGTCTATAGTCTAGTCTATACTCTAGTCTATACTCTAGTCTATAGTCTAGTCTATAGTCTAGTTTATAGTCTAGTCTGTAGTCTAGTCTATAGTCTAGTCTACAGTCTAGTCTATAGTCTAGTCTATAGTCTAGTCTATAGTCTAGTCTATGGTCCAGTCTATAGTCCAGTCTATAGTCTATAGTCTAGTCTATAGTCTAGTCTATAGTCTAGTCTATAGTCTAGTTTATAGTCTAGTCTATAGCCTATTCCATAGTCTAGTCTATAGTCTAGTCTAGTCTATGGTCTAATCTATAGTCTAGTCTATAGTCTACAGTCTAATCTAGAGCCTAGTCTATTATATAGTCTAGTACATAGTCTGATGTATAGTCTGTTCTATACTCTAGTCTATATTCTAGTCTGGAGTTTAGATGAAAGTCTAGGATATTGTCTGGTCTATTTTATAGCCTAATCAATAGTTTAGTCTATCTTGTATAGTCTAACTAGTCAATAGTCTAGTCTATATTCAACTCTAAAATATATAGTTATTTTTATAGGTCAGTGCGAACTATTGTCTGTAGTCTAGTCTATTATTTAGCACATAGTTTAGCATTTTGATGTTCGTTTGGTATTAGATAAAACTATTTCCAAATAAGAATTGTCCGTGACTGGTATCTGTCGTGATGATTTCTTTCACTCATTCCATTTCCTTCGAATACACATCATAAAGTAGTGACGCACGACAGGAATAAACATCGCGCACTCAGGCTGAAAATTAGCAAATATTTCTTTGTTTTTTTCATCTTAGAATTAAAAGGATTTCAACAAGAATCTTGAAAGGATTGTAACAAGGAAAACCGTGTGTGTATTTAAGAACTACGTGCAGTGCGGAACGTGCAATGAATGTATGCCACACCTTCTCCACATTCGTATGCATTTTTTAATGAAAATTAAACAAAGGAAAATCGGATTTTATAAAATGACTTTTAAAAGTGTAATTGGAGGGCACACATGTTAATGAGATAAAACATGGAGCGAACGCTGCATTAACCTAAACAATGAAGCTTTAACGAAGGATAACAAGGATTGTGCAAGCAAATAATTTAAAATTAACTTTAGTTATAACTAAGCAGCCATTTTCATATTAATTTCAATGTTCACTTTAAATTTATTTTTGAATAAAAAATTTAAAGTCTTTTTCATTTCATCTTTTTGCATCTTCTTTTCAGCAAATTTATTTTAATGTTCATCTCAAATTATTGTCCTTGTTCATCTATTTTGATGTTTCTGTGTTGTGTTTTATTTTATTTTTATACTTGTGTTATATTATATAATTTTTCTTCTTCTTTGTATCATACTTAAGTTTTACGACTAACGAGACCAAGCAACAACAAACAGACATTCCTTTCTAACATAATAACATTAAATAAAAGTGAAGAAAAAAAACTACAACAAAACGGGCCACTTGAAACGACCACTTGCATTCATCCATCCATCCATCCAATCATTCTACCAACCGCCCCTAAAACAGAGAGTGTGAAGTCGTCACTCACTTTGGCCAGCAGATAAAGTTGAAATGTAACTCTGCGCCATATACTTCCGGATTTGTAGACGAAAATGAAAATTGAAATAAAGAAAAAAAGTATAGAAAACAAAATATATAGAAAACCTCTTCACAGAATCATCATCATTGTACTTGAATGGAAATGCATTTGGAATAAGAAGAAAAATAAAACTTTGATTTCTGTTTTGGTTTAGAGATGGGATGAGTCACAGACGTGGAACTGCTTTTATATAGGATACATTCTGAGATTTGAAATATAATATTAATAAATTTTCTGAAAGGGAGTTTGTATGGGGACTAGAGTCAAATGGATAGATAACAAAAATCTATAGTTTCATTTAAAGTTCTATAAAACTATGTTTTGTCGATTTTTGTTGACATAACATTTCTACAATTTTCAATAGATTTCGTCCTTGAAGGAAAAGAAAAATCAAATCGCATTTTCTTTAAATTTGAGACCTATAGCGTGCTCACAAGGTTGGATATAGCTAAATCGACTCAGAAAGTTATTCTGAGCCGATTAATATACTTTAATATTTTTGGGTGATGCAAACATAAGTATAAAATTATGACTAGAAGAGCAACTCAAAGACTATACTATAGACTCAATTATGGACTGGACTAAAGACCAGACCACAGTATAGAAGTAAACCTGACTATAGACTATACCCAAGACTAGAACTACTAAACTATAGAAAAGACTAGAACGTATACCACACTATAGGCGGAACTAAGTATATACTATATAATATACTAGACAATAGATTAGACTATAGACTAGACTATAGACTAGACTATAGACTAGACTATAGACTAGACTATAGACTAGACTATAGACTAGACTATAGACTAGACTATAGACTAGTCTATAGACTAGACTATAGACTAGACTATAGACTAGGCTATATACGAGACTATAGACTAGACTATAGACTAGACTATAGATTAGACTATAGACTAGACTATATAATAGACTATAGACTAGACTATAGGCTAGACTATAGACTAGATTATAGACTAGACTGTAGACTAGACCAAAGACTGGACTATAGACTAGTCTAGTCTTACTATACTACATACTAGGCAATAGAATAGACTAGACTATAGACTAGACTATAGACTAGACTATAGACTGGAATATAGACTAGACTATAGACTAGACTATAGACTAGACTATAGACTAGACTATAGAC
>NW_025809565.1:0-3192 GCF_022045245.1 Lucilia cuprina
TATATATTTACAAAATGTAAACTACCAAGAAAAAATTTAAACATTTCAATAAAACGTTAATAAGGAAAATGTTTAAGACAAAAAATGTTACGAATTAGAATTAATATGGAATAAACTAAGTTTGAGCAAAGATTAAAGTCACGTTTAAGTTTCTATTTTGGCAGTAAACTATAATTTACAAAACTTATTTTCATATCTAAATATAGAGATATGTTAAACTTAGCTTAACAAAGTTTAAACCTAGTTTAAAAACAGGTAATCGAAGATTTACTACTGATTTGTGTTTCAAAATATTGCTTAAAGTAATATTACATATATTTAAATTTTAACAATATGGTTAAAAAATTTTAAATTCCATATTCTTCCACATCATACCTTCTCTTAAAATCGTATTTCCTTTGATGTTTATGAGCTTATTTCACAAAATTTAATATTCTTAATTAAATTATTTCAAGCAAAAACATTTTTTTTAATATCCAAAATGGAAATAAAGCCAATAATCAATAAAGAAATAAAATAAAAAAAAAAAAACATCAAAAACAAATTTTGTACAGAGAAGCTACAACACTTGTTGCCCCACTTGAAATCAAACAAAACAATCACCACCCACCACTCCTCAAACAAATACACTATATAGAGTCCTTCAGTTTTTCAGCAACCATAAAACAATACAACACGACACCTTACAACAACAAAAAAACATCCCTTCTAAAGAGAAAAATTTGTTAAGCAGAGGAAAAAGGAATCAGATTATGAATAACAACTAAATTAACAGCAGAAATGTTGTGAACAATCTCTCATTCCATAGTGTATGACAGTTGTGATAGGCAGACAGACAGAAAACAGTAAACAACAAGAGGAAATTTAAACTAATTTTGAATGAACAAAATATTTTTAAATAGAATGGAAATGGTCTCAAATATAGTTCTATTCTAGTTCTGTTCTAGTTCTGTTCAAGTTCTGCTCTAGTTCTGTTCTAGTTCTGTTCAAGTTCAGTTCTAGTTCTGTTCTAGTTCTGTTCTAGTTCTGTTCTAGTTCTGTTCTAGTTCTGTTCTAGTTCTGTTCTTGTTCTGTTCTAGTTCTGTTCTAGTTCTGTTCTAGTTCTGTTCTAGTTCTGTTCTAGTTCTGTTCTAGTTCTGTTCTAGTTCTGTTCTAGTTCTGTTCTAGTTCTGTTCTAGTTATGTTCTAGGTCTGTTCTAGTTTTGTTCTAGTTCAGTTCTAGTTCTGTTCTGTTCTAGTTCTGTTCTAGTTCTGTTCTAGTTATCTTCTAGTCCTGTTCTAGTTCTGTTCTAGTTCTGTTTTAGATCTGTTCTAGTCCTGTTCTAGTTCTGTTCTAGTTCTATTCTAGTTCTGTTCTAGTTCTGTTCTAGTTCTGTTCTAGTTCTGTTCTGTTCTGTTCTAGTTCTGTTCTAGTTCTGTTCTAGTTCTGTTCTAGTTCTGTTCTAGTTCTGTTCTAGTTCCGTTCTAGTTCTGTTCTATTTCTGTTCTATTTCTGTTCTATTTCTGTTCTATTTCTGTTCTATTTCTGTTCTAGTTCTGTTTTAGTTCTGTTCTAGTTCTGTTCTAGTTCTGTTCTAGTTCAGTTCTAGTTCTGTTCTAGTTCTGTTCTAGTTCTGTTCTAGTTCTGTTCTAGCTCTGTTCTAGCTCTGTTCTAGTTCTGTTCTAGTTCTGTTCTAGTTCTGTTCTAGTTCTGTTCTAGTTCTGTTCTTTTTCTGTTCTAGTTCTGTTCTAGTTTTGTTCTAGTTCTGCTCTAGTTCTGTTCTAGTTCTGTTCTAGTTCTGTTCTAGTTCTGTTCTAGTTTTGTTCTAGTTCTGTTCTAGTTCTGTTCTAGTTCTGTTCTAGTTCTGTTCTAGTTCTGTACTAGTCCTGTTCTAGTTCTGTTCTAGTTCTGTTCTAGTTCTGTTCTAGTTCTGTTCTAGTTCTGTTCTAGTTCTGTTCTAGTTCTGTTCTAGTTCTGTTCTAGTTCTGTTCTAGTTCTGTTCTAGTTCTGTTCTAGTTCTGTTCTAGTTCTGTTCTAGTTCTGTTCTAGTTCTGTTCCAGTTCTGTTTTAGGTCTATTCTAGTTCTGTTCTAGTTTTCTTTTAGTTATATTCTATTTCAGTTCTAGTTTTGTTTTTAATTTAATATGTTGCACTTTTTAGTTTGCCCCTATAAAACTATAAGTTGAAATTTTCCCAAAATAATCATTTAAATTAACGTGAAAATTTCAGAATGAAAATGAAACAAGAGTGAGAGTAAAAGAGCAACACAAAGAAGGCCAAGAAGAGAGATACAAAAATCAGAGGAGCAAAACAAAATAAAGAAAAGCCCCGGAAAACAAAATGTGTATAAGAAGCAAACATAAACAAAATTGTGACATTTTCTTTATTTGCTCTTTACCACATCTTTTAATACAATTCCATTTTGTTTTTGACATTTATATTGAATTACGTTTACGTTTGCCACTTGTTGCTAAATGTCAACATTTTGACATAAGAAAATATATACAATAAATGTCGAAATAAAGGAACTAAAATAAAAACAATCAAAAGAGGGCTCGTCTTGTTTTGTTTTTGGTATTTTTTATGAGTCAGTTGGACAGTGTCTCTTTTGTGTAGGTGTAAGTGTTTTAGTGTTTTGTTTGTTATTTGTTTTTGGTGTTAATGACACGCATTTCACAGGCATTTTGATGTCATCTAAATTTAGATTAGAATTTATTTTGAGTTGTTATTTGTTTGAAACATGACGCAGTTACTTGTGTGTCTGTTGACGATGATGACGAAAGTAATACCACACATCAACACTTGTGTTCCGATGATTATGAAGATTAATTTAATTAAAAGCAGTAAAAAAATGTCGAAAACATTTCAACAATATTACTAACAACATTTATGTTGTCGTTTTTGATATAATTAAATTGTCAGGTTTTTCACAGGAGTATATTAAATTAAGTTAAAACAAATAAAATGAAATCTTTTATGGGATATTAATATATTCCTTCCATTCAAATCAATTTCAGTTTTTGTTTTAGTTCAGTACTAGTTCAGCTCTAGTGCAGTTCTAGATCAGTTCTAGAATTCTGTTCTAGTTCTGTTCTAGTCTCAGTCTCAGTTCTAGTTCAATTCTAGTTCAGTTCTAGTTCAGTTCTAGTTCAGTTCTAGTTCAGTTCTAGTTCAGTTCTAGTTCAGTTCTAGTTCAGTTCTAGTTCAGTTCT
>NW_025809566.1:0-1828 GCF_022045245.1 Lucilia cuprina
AGAACTAGAACAGAACTAGAACAGAACTAGAACAGAACTAGAACAGAACTAGAACAGAACTAGAACAGAACTAGAACAGAACTAGAATAGAACTAGAACACAACTAGACCTGAACTAGGACTACACTAGAATTGAACTAGAACAAAAATTCTTGCAAACAACTTTCGTAAATCGAGTTTTCCTTAGATTTGTTTATTGTGCCCACTGTATCTAGTATACATTTGTATTGTCCATGTCTTTTCAATAACTTTACTTGTATTAATAATTAATTTCTATATTACCATATACAACTTGTGTATTATTCTCCATTCAACAACAACAACTTTCTCATATGTTAACCTTTTGCTTTACGAGGAATTAGTCCTAATATGTACTGTGGTTTATATTTAAAAATTATTTTTAATTTTGTTACATTATTAAAAAAGGTAACAAATTAGAACAAAAAAAGAAAAACTTTATAAGTATGTATGTAGTAATTATAATAATAAGTGTCCTTTTTACCATAACAATAAAGATAACAATGATGTTTATCATGTAGAAATTCATACATATATCATGTATACAATTTAATTATTTATGTCTACAAATAAAGATACTCAAACTCAATACAAAGTAAAGTTTGACCTTTTAACTCTAACTCTTATAGTTTCTCTTATACTCACTCTCTCGTTGTTTGCTGTTGTTTCCTGTGGATATCTTTTGAGGTGGGTTGAGTTTATTCATGTATGTATTTGTGCAAAAGTATGTGTTTATTATTGTATAATGTTTTCACTCGGTCTGCTGGTGCAAGTTACCTACTGGTGATTGTTTAAGTTGTTGTTGTTAGCATGTATAACCAATACATATGTTATTGTTTTGTTTCCTTTCTATACTAAAGCATAACTAATCAAGTTATGATGTGTTGCCTACCTTGAGGTCGTAAATTATGGTCATAATATTATTTTACATTAATTTAATTATTTATTTTTATTTGTGGTAAGAAGTTAATAATGTTATGATCGAAATGCTAAAACTTTAATCATTAACACAAATTAATTAGACATTAAATATTTATAGGCGTTAAATAAGAAAAGGGTTCATTTGAAGTTTAACAACAAAAGTATTATTTTTAAATAATTCAAATTGAACATATGAAAGTGTAGAACAATATATCTCACTGCCCTCAACATTTTTGTCCTTTAAAACTTTCCATAAAATAAATTCTATGCTAATGCTATCTATCATTTGCTATTTTATCATGTACTTTGAATAGTCTATTTGACCATTTCTATTGTGGCTGCGTTATAATGTACTGATATTTGAAATTTGCTTTCAGAAATTCCTAAACAAGCAACAGTCATCACTGACACAAAGCATTTTGAAAATTTTACATTAAAATAGCTGTAGAATGTTGCTTAAAACAACCTACATCTGTTTTCAATGACATTTTGTGAGTACGGTTGGTTAAATGTCTGGATGATGGGATATGCAGCTAGGGGGCTGTCTGCATATTTAGTATGAACATCAAAGTGCGGTCAGGCTGATAGTATTGTTGATGCTGCTGGCCGTGTGGCTTTTGTCAGACATTAAACAACTGATTTGCTAGTCAGGCAGTTAAAGCAAAATTGTGGCAAATGCGAAAAAGGGTTTTATATTTAAAGATAATGAGAAAAATTCTCAAAAAGTGCAGTTGAATGTTACAGTAGTATTCTAGTTCTGTTGTAAATTTGTTTCAGTTCTATTCTAGTTCTGTTCTAGTTTTGTCCTAGTTCTGTTCTAGTTCTGTTCTAGTTCTGTTCTAGTTCTGTTCTAGTTCTGTTCTAGTTCTGTTCTAGTTCTGTTCTAGTTC
>NW_025809567.1:0-2017 GCF_022045245.1 Lucilia cuprina
TTCAGTTCTAGTTCAGTTCTAGTTCAGTTCTAGTTCAGTTCTAGTTCAGTTCTAGTTCAGTTCTAGTTCAGTTCTAGTTCAGTTCTGGTTCAGTTCTAGTTTAGTTTACATCTTATAAAACATTTTTACATTGGGGCCAACATAATTATTTTAAAGCCTGTAAATCTGTTATAGAATTCCCTTTTTAAATTACTTCCATTGCCCACATCGTTTAGTTTCCCTCTATTAAAATTTATATTTTGCGTTCAGATTTTTTTACGTTTTTCCCTCATGCAATATTAAAAGGAAGTAATTCTGATTTATGTTCTGTAAAATTGTCTGCTTGGAAAATTAGGTGCAAATTAAAAATGTAAATCAGTAGTAAGAATTTAGTGTAAAATAATAACAAATCATACCATAAATATCTCCAACATAGTTAGTTAGTTCATTTTATAATTTCCTGCAGGAAATTAAGTAAGTTTTCTTTTACGTTTTTTTACAGATAAGGTTTTTACTAAATATGATTTATTTAGTTTGAAGGGTTAGAGAAATAATATAAATATTTTATATGTTGTTTCTCTTATCAATATATAATTAAGGCATTTTTAAATGATAAAATACATAAAACAATTTAACCAGATAAAATGTTTTACACTTTCAGTGAAACATTCCCCTGATATTATTACTTTTGGAGAAGCCTTAAAAATATCTGCATTGGCAAGCTATTCCCTAAAATGTAATATTTAGCAAGCAACTTTTTACTTAACTTCATTCTTAGTAATAATTTAAAACATTCATGTATTTAACGAATATTCTATAGAATATTGAAATTATTGTTAAACTATTAAATGAAATGAAAAAACAAAATGATGAAAAACGTTTTGTAAACCTTAATAATATGCATTAAATAATACAATTTACATTTAATGTTTAAAAAACATTTATTTATTTAATTTCCAATTGAATCTACATACACATATTTATTATAGATAAATTAAATTACATTTTACCCTTTAGTTGTGACAACTGAGCGTATACGTGATAAATATTTAAATTAAAAACAAATAAAATTGTTTATACTCATACCAACAACATAATAAATTAATTAACTTTTTAATACAAACTGAGCTTTTTTATACGCTACCATAATACATTAATCAAATAACAAAGATTTTTTCAGAGTTTTTAAAATTTTCCAATTTAAGTAGAGTATTTAAAAATAATTGTCAATCAAGCGTCAATAAAACAATATTTACTTTTAAGTACCTCGACATGAGGTGCAAACCAATAACATTTATTTGCATATATTTTAATGCTAGTAAAATTTTATTTTAATATTCACATTTATTATGTTGTTTAACAATTTTTCATATCTTTTTATTTTTACTTTCTGCAAAAAACCATTAAATTACCACCAAAGCACTGTAAAAGTATTTTAGTGTAAAAACAACAAAAAGTGTAAATTATTGCCAAAGACTGTCAGAAAAAAAAACACTTCAAAACAAAATTAAATTGTGGTAAAACAAAAAATAATGTACATTTAACATGTATGAGAAATACTTTTTTTCTCTCAATATATTTGTGTACAACAATGTCTGCCACAAGTAAACAAGAAATTACAGAAATTACTGGTATTTGCACATAAAATGAAAACTACTGAAACTTGTGTAATATTACAACGAATATTTAACAAACTGGTAAAAAACCACAAAATAATAATTTTTCTATACACCAGACACTAGAAATGAGAAAATAACGACATGAAAAATAACAAAATAGAAATAAATAGGATGTACCACAAATGTTTATTTTAAATTAAATAATTTTCTAATAAAAACTATTGAACTAGAACTGAACTAGAACTGAACTAGAACTGAACTAGAACTGATCTAGAACTGAACTAGAACTGAACTAGGACATAACTAGAACAGAACTAGAACTGAACTAGAACTAAACTAGAACTAAACTAGAACTAAACTAGAACTAAACTAGAACTAAACTAGAACTGAACTAGAACTGAACTAGAACTGAACTAGAA
>NW_025809568.1:0-2053 GCF_022045245.1 Lucilia cuprina
TGGTATATAATTTATTGCATAATGTATTTTTAGAAAATGGCCAGTTGGATAGATCGGTAGAATTATTTTCCCAGGTTTAAAAAGGCGGTAAATTGAGGTTCCGATATGATTGTGAATAACATTGACAGTTTTCATGCTATGACAGTCATTTATGCATCATTTTAAAGCATTATGATTGCACTTTAATTTGGTTTATCATTTGTGGCATAATGTGTTCGTCTAAAAAATGGTCAATTTGAAGGATCGGTAGAATTGTTGTTCTATGTTTAAAAACGCTGTGATTTGAGGTTCCGATATGGTTGCAAATAACTTTGACAGTTTTCATGCCAGGACAATAGTTTATACATCATTTTAAAGCATTACAGTTGCACCTTGTTTTGGTGTACAATTTGTGGCATAATGAATTTTTAAAAAAATTGGATAGATCGGTATATTTATTGGTACAGGTTTAAAAATGCGGTAATTTAAGGCTCCGATATGGTTGCAAATATCATTTATAGTTTTCGTGTTATAGCAGTGGTTTATATATCTTTTTATTGCATTATAGTTGCCATTTGTTTTGGTATATAATTTGTTGCATAATATATTTTTAGAAAATGGCTAATTGGATAGATCGGTTAAATTATTTTCACAGCTTTAAAAATGCGATAATTTGAGGTTCCGATATGGCTGCAAACAACATTGACAGTTTTCACGCTATGACAGTCATTTATGAATCATTTTAAAGCATTATGATTGCACTTCAATATGGTATATCATTTGTAGCATAATGTGTATTTTTAGAAATTGGTCAATTTGATAGATCGGTATAATTATTGTTCTATGTATAACAAACGCAGTAATCTGAGGTTCCGCTATGGTTGCAATTAACTTTGGCAGTTTTCGTGCTAGGACAGTCGTTTATGCACCATTTTAAAGCATTAAAATTCCCATTTGTTTTGGTATATAATTTGTTGCATAATATATTTTTAGAAAATGGCTAATTTGATTTAGAAAATGGCCAGTTGTATAGATCGGTAGAATTATTTTCCCAGGCTTCAAAAGGCGGTAATTTGAAGTTCCGATATGGTTGTGAATAACTTTGACAGTTTTCATGCTATGACAGTCATTTATGCATCATTTTAAAGCATTATGATTGCACTTTAATTTGGTATATCATTTGTGGCATAATGTGTTCGTCTAAAAAATGGTCAATTTGAAGGATCGGTAGAATTGTTGTTCTATGTTTAAAAACGCTGTGATTTGAGGTTCCGATATGGTTGCAAATAACTTTGACAGTTATCATGCCAGAACAATCGTTTATACATCATTTTAAAGCATTACAGTTGCACTTTGTTTTGGTGTATAATTTGTGGCATAATGAATTTTTACAAAAATTGGATAGATCGGTATATTTATTGGTACAGGTTTGGAAATGCGGTAATTTAAGGCTCCGATATGGTTGCAAATATCTTTTATAGTTTTCATGTTATAGCAGTGGTTTATATATCATTTTATTGCATTATAGTTTCCATTTGTTTTGGTATATAATTTGTTGCATAATATATTTTTTGAAAATGGCTAATTGGATAGATCGGTAGAATTATTTTCACAGCTTTAAAAACGCGGTATTTTAAGGTTCCGATATGACTGCAAATAACATTGACAGTTTTCACGCTATGACAGTCATTAAGGCATCATTTTAAAGCATTATGATTGCACTTTAATATGGTATATCATTTGTAGCATAATGTGTGTTTTTACAAATTGGTCAATTTGATAGATCGGTAGAATTATTGTTCTTTGTTTAACAAACGCAGTAATCTGAGGTTCCGATGTGGTTGCAATTAACTTTGGCAGTATTCGTGGCAGTATTGTTCTATGTTTAACAAACGCAGTAATCTGAGGTTCCGATATGGTTGCAATTAACTTTGGCAGTTTTCGTGCTTGGATAGTCGTTTATGCGCCATTTTAAAGCATTAAAATTGCCATTTGTTTTGGTATATAATTTACTGCATAATGTATTTTTAGAAAATGGCCAGTTGGATAGATCGGTAGAATTATTTTCCCAGGT
>NW_025809569.1:0-1374 GCF_022045245.1 Lucilia cuprina
GCATCATTTTAAAGCATTACAGTTGCACTTTGTTTTGGTGTATAATTTGTGGCATAATGAATTTTTGAAAAAAATTGGATAGATCGGTATATTTATTGGTACAGGTTTGGAAATGCGGTAATTTAAGGCTCCGATATGGTTGCAAATATCTTTTATAGTTTGCATGTTATAGCAGTCGTTTATATATCTTTTTATTGCATTATAGTTGCCATTTGTTTTGGTATATAATTTGTTGCATAATATATTTTTAGAAAATGGCCAGTTGGATAGATCGGTAGAATTATTTTCCCAGGTTTAAAAAGGCGGTAATTTAAGTTCCGATATGGTTGTGAATAACTTTGACAGTTTTCATGCTATGACAGTCATTTATGCATCATTTTAAAGCATTATGATTGCACTTTAATATGGTACATCATTTGTTGCATAATGTGTTCGTCTAAAAAATTGTCAATTTGAAGGATCGGTAGAATTGTTGTTCTTTCTTTAAAAACGCAGTGGTTTGAGGTTCCGATATGGTTGCAAATAACCTTGACAGATATCATGCCAGGACAATCGTTTATGCATCATTTTAAAGCATTACAGTTGCACTTTGTTTTGGTGTACAATTTGTGGCATAATGAATTTTTACAAAAATTAGATAGATCGGTATATTTATTGGTACAGGTTTAAAAATGCGGTAATTTAAGGCTCCGATATGGTAGCAAATATCTTTTATAGTTTTCATGTTATAGCAGTCGTTTATATATCTTTTTATTGCATTATAGTTGCCATTTGTTTTGGTATATAATTTGTTGCATAACATATTTTTAGAAAATGGCTAATTGGATAGATCGGTAGAAATATTTTCACAGCTTTAAAAACGCGGTACTTTAAGGTTCCGATATGACTGCAAATAACATTGACAGTTTTCACGCTATGACAGTAATTTACGCATCATTTTAAAGCATTATGATTGTACTTTAATATGGTATATCATTTGTAGCATAATGTGTGTTTTTACAAATTGGTCAATTTGATAGATCGGTAGAATTATTGTTCTATGTTTAATAAACGCAGTAATCTGAGGTTCCGATATGGTTGCAATTAACATTGGCAGTTTTCGTGCTAGGACAGTCGTTTATGCACCATTTTAAAGCATTAAAATTGCCATTTGTTTTGGTATATCGTTTATTGCATAATGTATTTTTAGAAAATGGCCAGTTGGATAGATCGGTAGAATTATTTTCCCAGGTTTAGAAAGGCGGTAATTTGAAGTTCCGATATGGGTGTGAATAACTTTGACAGTTTTCATGCTATGACAGTCATTTATGCACCATTTTAAAGCATTATGATTGCACTTTAATTTGGTATATCATTTGTGGCATAATGTGTTCG
>NW_025809570.1:0-1353 GCF_022045245.1 Lucilia cuprina
TAGTCTAGTCATAGTCTAGTCATAGTCTAGTCATAGTCTAGTCATAGTCTAGTCATAGTCTAGTCATAGTCTAGTCGTAGTCTAGTCATAGTCTAGTCATAGTCTAGTAAAAAACCTGGTAGTAGTCTAGACCAAAGTCTAGTCCATAGCCTCAGTCCTCAGTCTACTTCAAAGTCATGTCTATAGTCTAGACTACAATCTAGTCAATAGTTAAGTCCATAGTCTTGTTCCAAGTCCAATACATTGCCCAGTTCATAGTCTAATTCAAATTCTAGACCATAGTGTAATACCCAGTCCATAGCCTATTAAAAGCCCAGTCGTGACCACTTATAGATAAAATTATATAATCCAATTCACATTTTATTCCATGTTCTAATTCCTTTCACAGTATTAATCTAGGCCATATTCCAGTCCATAGTATAGGTCGTATTTTAGTACAAAGCTTAGTCCATATTCGTGTCTGTTGTCATGTCCATATTTTAGTCGATATTTTAGTACATACTTCATTCGACATTTAACCCATGTTTTAGTGCATAATCTGGACCATTGTATTCTAATCATAACAGAGTCAAAGATTAGTCCTATACTATGTATAGTCAGCTCCTTTTTCCCTGCTGTAAAAAAATTCATAAAAATATTTACACTGCATTAGAGATTATATTTTTATTGATCCGCATAATTATGGAAATAATATGATTTTTATTAAATGATTTCCCAGCAATACTTAAATATTTACACAAAAATGCCATAAATATTACACCATCCAAAGGACCAACAATACCCTTTGGATATACATTCTCACACACATCAACAACAATGTGAAATCAATTTGATACAAATTGTTAATAGTTGACTAGACAATGTGATAGTGATTATATGTAAATTAAAAAAAAATGCTTCAACAATAGCAATCCATAATAACTAAGTGGACGGTTTAAAACGCCAATGTGTGTTATCCTAATTGTAATACCCATTACAAAACGTACAATGAGAATAATACCGATTATGCGGGATTGTGATGAAAAAAATATTAAATTTCGATTATATGTATACATATGAATATATAAATATGTGTGTTTTTATAAAAATCATTTATGTAAAACTCTAAATCAAACATAAACTATAAAATGTTTACATAAATTTATAGAGAGTTTAGGCAAACATACAAAAAAGTGGACAACTATTACTTATTTATCAATAACATAGTGTAACAAAAACCTAAAAGGAACTTAAATATAAACAAGGCCATGACTAGACTATGACTAGACTATGACTAGACTATGACTAGACTATGACTAGACTATGACTAGACTATGACTAGACTATGACTAGACTATGACTAGACTATGACTA
>NW_025809571.1:0-4693 GCF_022045245.1 Lucilia cuprina
GCCATTGAATCTGTCCAAAAGCAATTCCTGCTTTTTTGTCTCCGTGGACTAAATTTTAATCCATTAAATTTGCCTTCGTATTCCGCTAGACTTGCTTTAATTAAACTCTTAACACTCAAAAGCCGCAGAACAATGTTAAATATTTCGATTTTAAATTAATCCGTGACTTCCCAGGAGTAATTGGTGCAATAGATGGCACCCATATAAGAATTAAAAAATCTGGTTTCGATATGGCCCAATATTACATAAATAGAAAAGGATATTATTCGCTGAATATACAGATAAACATCTTGTAATGAATAAATAATAAAATTTGTTGCAGTTTCTGTCGCTTTTTTTTTAATTTGTGACGCACAACTAAGAATATGAGACATTGTTGCAAGTTGGAGGTGTAGTACCCATGACTGCAGAATTTTTGATGAATCTACAATAAAACAAAGATTTGAACGAGGCGAATTTAAAGGAAGACTACTTCGGGACTCAGGATATAAATTAACGCCATATCTGTTTACTCCTTTGCTTCAGACCGTTAATGAAAAAGAAGCTATACTTAGCTTCTGTGGCTCATATTGCTTCAAGAAATACGGTTGAGCGATGTTTTGGAGTGTGGAAGCAAAAATTTCGTTGCTTACTACATGGAATGACAATAAGTTTAGGAAATGTAAAAGTTGTTATAATCGCTCTAGCTGCGCTTCATAAAATTGCAATAGAAGAAAAAGATTCAGTCCCAGGTAACTCTTAACTTTGTTCTATATTTAGATATATAATAGAAATCAATTAAAAAATTAAACAATAAAAATTAGATATTTTGAAGACAATAGGTTTTTATTATGTTATTTGAATTTATCAAATGTTTTCAAAATTTTATTTTCAGTTTTTTATTTATGTATATAATTTTAGATGACGTTGATGAAGATGTTAATACAGAAATGAGATCTATATTAACACAAAATTTTTCACAAACTTCTGAAGGAAGGGCTAAAGCAATATTAAAATTTTATACAAAATAATTTTTAAATAAAATATTTAGAATAGTAATAAAATTAAATGTGTATATTTAATATAAGAATGCATTTGACGCCAAAAACAAAATAAATAATAAACCATTTTTATACAAATTTTATTAGTTCGTTTTTATTAATATTTAGTATAACTAATAATATAATGCTTAACAGTTGTTGCACATACTTTAAGTTGATAAACATGTTTCATAATACATATTTCATAATACATATTCAAGTTTAATGCTTATGAAAAAAATCAATAAATTATTCGAATGTTTAACAGAAAACAAAATAAACTATTAAATACATAGTAAAATTAAAGAAGGAAATTTTAAAATATAGTGAAAAAAGAACTTTCCAGAAATTTAAAAATGGCATAAATAAATAATGATTTAATTCTCAAATTTCAATAATATCTGTAAGAAAAAATTAAAGTTTTACTTCGAAGTATATAAAAAACTTACAAAACAAAGTATATAAAAAAACTTACTTAAAACAATCAACATGACGTTTTACAATCTTGTTATTTATTACCTTCATTGTTCAATTTTTAACAAATATAGTTAAAGTTACGTTTACAATGATAAAAAAACATATAAATGAATATACATATCGTCAACTAAAACGCAAACGGCCCCAACTAACAAAATTTGTTATTGTTGATTCCAATGTATTGCATCAAAACAAATGTCCACACAAAAAATTGGAAACCTCCGACAAAATTTAGTGATTTTATTGACAAAAAACGCCCTATCTACAAAAACATTTAAATATTAAAGGTAAAAAGTCCAATTTATCCATTTTTATATACGCCATTGTCAACTACCATAACAAATAATAGGTATCACTAATAAACAATTTTTATATTTACTACAAATAAATCGCGTTAATAGAAACAAACTATTCAGTTTGAATAGTTTTTTGCTTCTCCTGTAAAATTTTAAAAATGTTAGATAGGGCCGTTTGCGTTTTAGGTGACGATATATATGTATACATGACAGTACCCAAATACATCAATTGAAATCTACGTTCAACATTGACTTAAATATCAGTAGATCTATTAAATACGTACCAAGTGATTTCTTTTTGTAAAAATTTAATCGTGATTGAAGTAGTTCAAATCAAAATTACGAATTCGTTTCGTTTTAGCCTCAATCTAGAAAAGATGTAATTCATTACGACACTCCACATCTGCAATTTTTTTAATACTTTCGTCGGTGACATTACGTTTTTCCGAAAAAAAATTCGATATAAAATACATACATTATCATAATTAAAATATATATGAATTTTAATTCAAACCTTTTTTTGATATGGTGTAGTTTTTTCGTTACTTATAATTTCTTTAGTTTCTTCCTTTTTTAGCTATTTATTTAAATCTGCTTGATCACATACTGGAGGAACCTCCACAACACTGATATCATTTTCTTCAGTATTTTCATTGTTCTTGATAAAAATAAAAAATCAATAAAAAACTATTTAAAAATAAAGAAATTTATACACTTACACTTATCAATATGATATCAGAATCGTATTGATTGTTATCAATAACGAATTCATTAGGTACACTTATATCATTACTACATAATGGCATTTCTGTGGGAGCTTGTCCCCCTCCGGTTTTTTTTTCACACTTGCTCGGTGTTCTGATACTACCTTTTTTGCATTTACTTTTATGAAGTCCATTGAGACTTTAATTGGTGAATTGTCCTTTTTTCAGACGAACAAAGGCTATTAAAACTATAAAAGAAAAACAAGAAAAAGTGTTATATATAAACAATTCCATTTGAAATGCAACAATGTGTTATAATAATGATTGAAAATAATTCAAATTAATTACCTTTTTTCTATATCCAGCCAAGCCTTTTTTTCATTTGGTTTGTATTCGTATCCGTATTTTTATTTTCGACATCTTCAACTCTTTTTTTATCAATTCCTTAAGCAGCTCCTATAATAAACAAGTAAGAGTGCTATATTTGGCTGTGCCGAATCTTACATTTTTTCTATATACAGTGTTATTGTTGCTTTTATAACAATTTTTTTATGAAATTTTCAGAGGTTGTCTCGGATTTTTGCTCATATCTCCGTTATTTACCGACCGATATTGCTGATTTTAAATAGCGATCTTCTCGAAAGCATGTCTAATAGAATTATTGAAGATTCGGATCTCGCCGATATCTGGGGTCTTCTAAAATCTAATTTCAACAGACAGACAGATGGACATGGCTTAATCGACTCCGCTATCTATAAGAATCCAGAATATATACTTTATAGGGTCGGAAAATTATATTATAGAAATTACAAACGGAATGGCAAACTTATATATACCCTTCTCACGAAGGTGAAGGGTATAAAAATATAAATCAAAAATATAAACACCAGAGGTCCAATTCGAGTGGCTCAAAGCCGGCTAGGCGCCGCCGCCGCTTTTTTTTAAGATTTTCAGCCGCCGCCAATGATAACAGCTTTAATCGGCTATTATCTAGCCGCCGTATTTATTTAACAAACATTTTATATTTTGGTTTAATAAAATTTTAAATTTTGGTTTTACAAAATTTTAAATTTGATTTAACAAAATTTTAAATTTTGGTTTAATAAAATTTATTAATATATTTAAAAAGTATAAAATTTATATATATACACAAAATCAAATTTTCATATTCTGGTAACTTTCAGTTTAAATTATACTATATGGTAACGATAGAAAAATGCAACTCCATTTATGTATTTGCAAAAAAAAAACTCAGTTATTATTTTAAAAAGCGTGCAATGTTTTAAGTAGAAATGAGTCAAAAGAATATCAAAAATTATTTTTCGAAATCCAATCCGGATAAAGAAATTTTATCATCGGATTCTGATTCTGATGATAATTATCAAAAATATTTACTACCAGGTGATATATCATATTATAATGACATTTTAAAAAGAAACCAAGGTCTGAAAAAAATAGCAAAAATTGTTTGCGAACATGGTGTCTCCGAATGTTGGGCGTACTTTGGGGAACTTTATATTGGCACCAAAAAAGTTTTAGAAAAATATAAATTTTGTAAGGAATGTTTTGAGGAAGAAAATTTAAAACTAAAAGCGTAAGTAAATTTTTAACATTGTTTGTGACACAAAAAATTTAATTAATTTCTTTTTATAAAGTTTTTCGAAAACCACCTCTACTTCAAACCTTCTGAATCATTTACGTTCGGTGCACGACAAAAATTTGAAATCTATAAATTACAACATAAACAATTCAATGACTGAGAAGGCGTTAAATCCAAAATTCAATAATCCTAATAAATTTCAACATGCAAGACGTCTTGCCGAAATGTGCTGCATTTATTTGCAGCCATATTCAATAGTAGAACGTGAAGGTTTTCAAAAATATTAGAAGTTTTACGACCCAAACATTAATTTTCCATCGTCATACACAGTTTCGTCGACAGCACTAAATGATGTGTATAATGTGTACTATAATCATGTACAAACTATTTTAAAAACATTACCAACATTGGTTTTGGATATGTGGTCTGATAGGTATAAGGGTCTATCATACATTAACTTCAAAGTTCACTTCTGCCAAAATTTTGAAATGCAGGTAATTACGCTTAAAACCGAAATTTTCCCAAGACCTCACACAAGTTCGGCCGTTTCTACCAAAATTCAAGAAACAATCGTAGAATTTGGTTTGGAAAACAAGG
>NW_025809572.1:0-198 GCF_022045245.1 Lucilia cuprina
CAAATTCAGGTTAAAATAATAAAATTACGTTATGTAATCAAACGACAATTCAGGGTATATTATATAATTCCGGTTATGCTGGCATACTTTTAGGCAGTAATAATAAATCTCGGCCAGAAACAAATTAATTATTTCCTTATGCAGAAAAGCAAAGATGTTTTGATTTGGTTTTTAAAATTTGTAATAAACTACACGAAG
>NW_025809572.1:208-1072 GCF_022045245.1 Lucilia cuprina
AAATAATTTAAATATAGAAAAGATAAAAATTTATAAAAAAACTGCCAAAAGTAACTACGATTCCAAAATTTAAGGTGGAATGTGCTGGTTTGATGAAAGTCTGGATAATTTAAATCAACTAGATATTTCGAATTTTAAATATGTCTGGTTTCTTATTGATGTTGGAGTATTATTATAGTCTTCCAAGGAGATAATATTGATTTTGAATTGAAATTAATGACAGGCATTTAAAAGTTATCCAGGTCCTTGTACTGTTTAAGGACATAGGACCTGGTGTAACAAAGAGAGTCTCTATAAAAACGAAAAATGAAAAAAATCTATTAACAAAAAAAAAAACTAGATATTCATTAATTTGCTTAATCTTACCAAAGCTTCTAATCTTCTCGAGGATTAAGTAATACAATATAGTAAATTTACTTTCTCCTTGAAACTATTTTCGATGAAATTTCAAACAATTAAAAATATTTAAATTTAAATTTTCAACACACAAAATAAAAAGAAAACTTTATCCACACAGAAAAATGAAATTTTACAGATGATATTAAATTCAAAATTACTGATAAAATTTTTAAAACGAAATTTCATGGCCAATTTGTTGGAAATAATTTTGAATTTGGAAAATGGTAAAAGTCAGTTGTAAATTTGTTCCTGTTTATCCAATATCTGTTCTAATAGCCTCACAAACTGTAATGCTTTAAAATGATGCATAAACGATTGTTCTGGCATGAAAACTGTCAAAGTTATTTGCAACCATAACGGAACCTCAAATCACAGCGTTTATTAAACATAGAACAATAATTCTACCGATCTATCAAATTGACCAATTTGTAAAAACACACATTATGCTACAAATTATATACCAAA
>NW_025809573.1:0-2064 GCF_022045245.1 Lucilia cuprina
TTCTAGTTCAGTTCTAGTTCAGTTCTAGTTCAGTTCTAGTTCAGTTCTAGTTCAGTTCTAGTTCAGTTCTAGTTCAGTTCTAGTTCAGTTCTAGTTCAGATCTAGTTCTATTCTAGTTCTGTTCCAGTTCTGTTCTAGTTCTGTTCTAGTTCTGTTCTAGTTCAGTTCTAGTTCTGATCTAGTTCTGTTCTAGTTCTGTTCTAGTTCTGTTCTAGTTCTGTTCTAGTTCTGTTCTAGTTCTGTTCTAGTTCTGTTCTAGTTCTGTTCTAGTTCTGTTCTAGTTCTGTTTTAGTTCTGTTCTAGTTCTGTTCTATTTCTGCTCTAGGTCTGCTCTAATTCTGTTTTAGTTCTGTTCTAGTTGTTTTCTAGTTATGTATAAATTATGTTCTTGTACATTAAATAATACATTGTATATTAGTTAGTACATTCTAATTTTTCAAGCCTTTTTTACACTTCCGTTTAACGAAAATATAAAAGAATTGGAGTGGAATTGTTTTGAATTGAAATAATAAATACTGAATATACATAGATATATACTAACAATATATGTGAGTGTGCTTAAAAATTGTTTGTTTGCATTCAAATTTATGTAAAATCAAATCTCCAGTGTTCAGTAAATTTTTATTTACACAAATAATCCAAAAAAAAACACAATAATATTGTACGCATTATAAAATATTGTAAAAACATACAAACTTTCACACAGATAAAGATACCAAAATACATACAAGTACACATATATTTATAAAAATATAATAATATAGAGATGAGAACAATTACAACAGGATAATAAGTAGATTTGAATACACTGAGAAAACTAATGTTTTATAGTCCATCCACAATTTACCTAATAAGTTAAGTTATCACTAAACTTTGAATGAAAAATTCATCATCTCTACTGCCTAAAACATTTTATAATATTTATATATATTCTATATATATTTTCTTTCAATGCAACCAACTATTGATAGTATAAATTACATTTGAGATGAATAATGTTTGCGTGTTTTCTGGCGTAATAATTTGATATCACAGGAATAAGTTTTACAAAAAAAATTATCACACTTAGTTCTTTTACAGATTTCCGCAAAATATTTTTTATTGAAAAAACTTTAAATTTATAACAAAAATAAGACTTTTATAATTTTCTAATAAATATCTATTTAAATGACTTCAGGCTATTTTTTAAACTTTATAGAATACATTTCCTTTTAACTTTTTACCATCTACATAACTTTAAAAACATTTTTTCAACAAAAAAAATTATTTGAAGAAATCTTCAATCAAATTTCAAAGTATACATTGATATCTGTTAATCACATTAAATAAACTCTTTTTACAATACATAATATTTTTACAAAAATACAAATCTTCTCAGTGACACAAACTCATATTGTACTCTTACTTCTATTATCAGCTTTACATATATTTACATTTCTTATTTTCTAATAAGGAACAATTTCTTGGAATAACTGGTATATCACTTGCACATGTATCAAAATATTGTTCATACATATTCTTCGCATTAAAGTAAATAAATATGTATGTATGTTTATGTACATTCTGCAATATTTGAGCCAATATCCAGGAAATTTCTATGGAATATTGTATAAACTTTAGTATTTACGTTTTTTTTCATTTCCTGGAATTATTTTTAATACCTACGCTTTTTTCAATTTGTGCCCTCCAACTGTGTTGGTTTTTGTCGTAAGTTCCTCTCACTTCCTGTTTGTATGTTTTTCGGGAGGGTTTTTATTATTTGACTCGATTTTACTAACACACGTGTTAGCTTGATGTGTAACACAAACAGAAAAAAATATTTGTGTAAGTATGCATATGGGGTTTGCAAGTTTGATGTAATTGTATGTTTGTAAAAGTATTTTCTTTTTTTCGACAATTTGATTAAAATTCCAAACATATTGAAAACTGTGGAACAAAATGCAGATAGAACTAATATGAACTAGAACTGAACTAGAACTGAACTAGAACTGAACTAGAACTGAACTAGAATTGAACTAGAATTGAACTAGAACTGAACTAGAACTGAACTAGAACTGAACTAGA
>NW_025809574.1:0-1290 GCF_022045245.1 Lucilia cuprina
CAGTTCTAGTTCAGTTCTAGTTCAGTTCTAGTTCAGTTCTAGTTCAGTTCTAGTTCAGTTCTAGTTCAGTTCTAGTTCAGTTCTAGTTCAGTTCTAGTTCAATTCTAAAATAGACTATAATAAAATAGTCTGGACTATAGAATAGTCAGGACTATAGAAAAGTCAGGACTATAGAATAGTCTGGACTATGAAATAACATAGACTATAGATAAGTCTGGACTATAGAATAGTTTGAACTAAAGAATAGTCTGGGATATAGAATAGCCTGGACTACAAAGCAGACTATAGTCTGGATTATAAAACATACTACAGTCTGGACTATAGAATACACTATAAACTGGACTATAAAATAGACTAAAGTCTGGACTATAGAGTTGACTTCAGTCTGGACTATAGAATAGTTCGGACTATAAATCAAACAATTTAGACATTAGAATTGTCTACAATGTAGATAAAAGAAAAATCTAAACTATAGAATAGACTATAGTTTGGACTATAGAATAGAACTAAATATATATTTTCATATTTATATACATACATCTTTAAATATTTAAAACAAATCCTAAAACTTTTCAAGCTTTCCCCCTCCGTTTTAATATTTTAGTTTAGCTCATTTTCCCATTTTCATTTCATGCATTCATTTCTTAAGAAACCCTTCACATATTCCTTTTAATGCAAAAAATATATTTATTTAAAAAAAAAATATAGCACAAAATATTATTAGTGCTATTGCTATCACAATACTAGTAGTAGTAGTTCTAGTAAGAAAATATAAAACAGGAAGATATAAAGGAAATAGGAAGTAGAACACAAAAAGTGGTTTTTAAAGAAAACGCAACACAATGTTGGAAAATAAATGAGTTTTGGTTTGCGGTAGAACGAGTTTTATGTTAATGTCTGACTTAAAATCAAAATAAATATTGAAGTGAAATATTTTGTGGTAATAAGAAAAAAACATAAAAATTGGATTTAACCTGAAAGTATAAAGGAAAAGGTTTAAATTGAAAGCAACTGTTTGGAAAAAAGTTTACTAGAGCTACAACATAAAGAAAGTATATCCTAGGAAAGAGAAGAGAAAATGAGGGGAAAAATGTACTGGTAAATTTTAATTAAACATTTCTTTAATATGTTCAATTTTAGTTAAGTTCTAGTTCAGTTCTTATTAAGTTCGAATTCAGCACTAGTTCTAGTTCAGCTCTAGTTCAGTTCTTGTTCAGTTCTAGTTCAGTTCTAGTTCAGTTCTAGTTCAGTTCTAGTTCAGTTCTAGTTCAGTTCTAGTTCAGTTCTAGT
>NW_025809575.1:0-1301 GCF_022045245.1 Lucilia cuprina
ATATATACCCTTCTCACGAAGGTGAAGGGTATAAAAATACATACATTGATTCTTAATTTTCAGTAAAAATAATTTCTTCCCTTCTGCAAGTTGACAATTTTATAAAAAAAAATATTTACATCCTCAAATTTCATAAAAATATTTTCTTCCCTTCTGCAAGTTGACAATTTTATAAAAAAATACTTAAAAAAAATAATTTCTTCCCTTCTGCAAGTTCACAATTTTATAAAAAAATATTTACAAAAAATAATTTATTTTTCATTGAAAACAAACCAAATAAATTTTCTCACACAAATTCTTAAAAAAAAATATCATCTTGCAAATTCCTCCAAAAAAGTATTCGTCCCATAATAATCAACTTGCAATTTTCCAAAAAAATTTTCTTCCCTTCTGCAAGTTCACAATTTTACAAAAAAAAAAGATTTTCTTCCCCACAATTTCAAAAAAAATATTTTCTTCTTCACTGAAAACAAATGGAGAGGCAGATTTTTATCTGCCTCCCCAGTTCCATACTACTAATATGAAATAATAATACGCACCGGATTTTGGCATAATGCAAAAAGAAAGCTTTTATTTGACACTAATATTTCCGCAAATCATATTGTGCTATGAAGAAAATTTTTTTTCTTTCGCAATAAGCTTTTTAATCCATCCATTTACTGCATCACGAATTGAGTTAAAAACAAGTAAGAGTGCTATATTCGGCTGTGCCGAATCTTATATACCCTTTACCATAGTGTATTTTAAACATCTTTTATAAATTTTCAATTTTTTCCCGACTACATTATTATTACATCAAAAGCTAAACAAAAAGAACAACAACAACGCTGAACGAAATAAAACACAAAATACACAAGGCATCTAAACCAACAGACATCTAAACATACAAAACGAAAAACACATAAAAATAATAATAACAACAACAGCATCCAAACCAAGGGTGCCCAAGCCTTAAGCGCTTGGTACTCTTTTGTTTTTGTAAATGACAGTGTGTTTTCTATACACTTATATGCGCTTAACCTTAGCAATACGTTGTTGTTGTTCTTAACAGTATACAAGCAATAGTAAAACAACAACACTTTCGTATTCATTGCTTGTAAACATTGACGAGACGTAGATTTTGTTTTTGTTTATCGTAAAAAATTTGTTTTAAAAAGAACTTGGAAAAAATTTGTGTTAGTTTTAAATTTCAGACTTACATTATTCGCATATAAAATTATTGTACAATAACTCACAATCTACTCTCATATAATTGAAAACGTTTTAAATACTTTTTTCTATTCATTAAAAAATATATAACA
>NW_025809576.1:0-1750 GCF_022045245.1 Lucilia cuprina
CTAGAACTGAACTAGAACTGAACTAGAACTGAACTAGAACTGAACTAGAACTGAACTAGAACTGAACTAGAACTGAACTAGAACTGAACTAGAGCTGAACTAGAACTATATCTAAACTAGAACTAGAAATTAAGAAGAATTGAACTAAAGCTTAATCAATTATAAAGAGACAAAAGTAATTCTATCGTTATTTCAGCTAAATCTTTCATTTAAAACACTTTCTCCTTATAATTTTAAAATAGTTAAATTTGTATATCCTTTATTCTATTTTGTTATTTTATTTTATTTAATTTTCCTCGAATTCATTTCAAACTTCTTCCATCTTTGAAATTCACATTTACATTAACATTTTCCATTACAGCATTTTTCTAATAATAAAATTTCCTTTTCTAGCCCTGACAACAGAGCTGGAATTTCATGCTGTCGATTGTGCTCGTAAAAGAAACATTTCGTATTTGAAATTGAAGAGAAGTCTAGACAGATGATATTGCTATTATAATTAAAATACTTTTCCAATTTGCTATATGTCAATTTTAGTTTTCTCCCATTCTTTTTTTCTACCATATTACTTGTACTTTTCTTTATTGTCATTGTCTTGATTTGTTCAAATTTGATTCAGAAAATGTTTGCTTTTAATGCTCGCTTTTATAAACATATACAAAGATAACAATGGAAAAAAAGAAGAAAAGTTGTTTTAAGAAAAAGTAAAATTTTATGCAAATCAAGTGCAGAAAAGTTGAGAAAAATGTTCAATATTTCATGGTCAATATTTAAGTCTTCTGTAGTTGTGTTGGGAAAATTGTTGCTATTGTAAAACAGGAAATTGAAAAGGACATATATAAATCAAATAAAGTTTATACACTATTTTAATAAAAGTAGAAAATCATAAAGAATTTAAATTCCCTAGAAGTTAGTATGAGTAATATTCAATTTGTTATATACATGAATATATTAAGCATACGCCACCTGATTATTCTCGCTCTGAAAATCACTTAAGTTTTATTTGTAATCTTGTTATATAATCATTCCCTTAACCTTGAATTTTTTTATCTTTCTACAAAGTCAAATGTTACTTTTTATAAATGATTTCACTTTTTATACTTTAGCATTTTTCACTTTATAATTACTAAGAAGCTTTATCATTTTTGTTATCCTAAAAATTAAAAAGAATTCAAGTTCTCCTTATAAATATTTTACAATCATTATTTAGGCAAACTTTTGCCACTACAAATCTAAAGGCTTTGTATTCATATAACAACTATGTACGTTAACAACCTTAAAGTAGTTGTAACATTTTTTGTTTGGGAAGAAATGAAGTCAGTACTTTTTTATATAATTAAGTACCTCTTGATGTCATGAAATGCGTAAATCCTACTTACCCAAACGTAGTACATGTAAAGTTGAAACTCTAGATAAATTTATCATGCCACAAAAAACAACAGTTATCTTTTTTACTTGAGAAAAAGGAGATGATTATTGTGTGTGAGAGTAGATAGATTAAAAAGTATCTGGACATAGTCTAGTCATAGTTTAGTTATAGTCTAGTCATAGTCTAGTCTATATTCTAGTCTATAGTTTAGTCTACAGTACAGTCTATTGTCTAGTCTATAGTCTAGTCTATAGTCTAGTCTATAGTCTAGTCATAGTCTAGTCTATAGTCTAGTCTATAGTCTAGTCTATAGTCTAGTCTATAGTCTAGTCTATAGACTAGTCTATAGTCTAGTCTATAGTCTAGTCTATAGTCTAGTCT
>NW_025809577.1:0-1863 GCF_022045245.1 Lucilia cuprina
GTGGCATAATGAATTTTTAAAAAAATTGGATTGATCGGTATATTTATTGGTACAGGTTTGGAAATGCGGTAATTTAAGGCTCCGATATGGTTGCAAATATCTTTTACAATTTTCATGTTATAGCAGTGGTTTATATATCTTTTTATTGCATTTTAGTTGCCATTTGTTTTGGTATATAATTTGTTGCATAATATATTTTTAGAAAATGGCTAATTGGATAGATCGGAAGAATTATTTTCACAGCTTTAAAAGCGCGGTATTTTGAGGTTCCGATATGGTTGCAAATAACATTGACAGTTTTCACGCTATGACAGTCATTTAGGCATCATTTTAAAGCATTATGATTGCACTTTAATATGGTATATCATTTGTAGCATAATGTGTGTTTTTACAAATTGGTCAATTTGATAGATCGGTAGAATTATTGTTCTATGTTTAATAAACGCAGTAATCTGAGGTTCCGATATGGTTGCAATTAACTTTGGCAGTTTTCACGCTATGACAGTCATTTATGCATCATTTTAAAGCATTATGATTGCACTTTAATATGGTATATCATTTGTAGCATAATGTGTGTTTTTACAAATTGGTCAATTTGATAGATCGGTAGAATTATTGTTCTATGTTTAATAAACGCAGTAATCTGATGTTCCCATATGGTTGCAATTAACTTTGGCAGTTTTCGTGATAGGACAGTCGTTTATGCACCATTTAAAATTGCCATTTGTTTTTTATATAATTTATTGCATAATGTATTTTTAGAAAATGGCCAGTTGGATAGATCGGTAGAATTATTTTTCCAGGCTTAAAAAGGCAATAATTTTAGGTTCCGATATGGTTGTGAATAACTTTGACAGTTTTCATGCTATGACAGTCATTTTTGTATCATTTTAAAGCATTATGATTGCACTTTAATATGGTATATCATTTGTGGCATAATGTGTTCGTCTAAAAAATTGTCAATTTGAAGGATCGGTAGAATTGTTGTTCTATGTTTAATAAACGCAGTAATCTGAGGTTCCCATATGGTTGCAATTAACTTTGGCAGTTTTCGTGCTAGGACAAACGTTTATGCACCATTTTAAAGCATTAAAATTGCCATTTGTTTTGGTATACAATTTATTGCATAATGTATTTTTAGAAAATGGCCAGTTGGATAGATCGGTAGAATTATTTTCCCAGGTTTAAAAAGGCGGTAAATTGAAGTTACGATATGGTTGTGAATAACTTTGACAGTTTTCATGCTATGACAGTCATTTATGTATCATTTTAAAGCATTATGATTGCACTTTAATTTGGTATATCATTTGTGGCATAATGTGTTCGTCTAAAAAATGGTCAGTTTGAAGAATCGGCAGAATTGTTGTTCTATGTTTAAAAACGCTTTGATTTGAGGTTCCGATTTGGTTGCAAATAACTTTGACAGTTTTTATGCCATAACAATCGTTTATGCATCATTTTAAAGCATTACAGTTGCACATTGTTTTGGTGTATAATTTGTGGCATAATGAGTTTTTAAAAAAAATTGGATAGATCGGTATATTTATTGGTACAGGTTTAAAAATGCGGTAATTTAAGGCTCCGATATGGTTGCAAATATCATTTATAGTTTTCATGTTATAGCAGTCGTTTATATATCTTTTTATTGCATTATAGTTGCCATTTGTTTTGGTATATAATTTGTTGCATAATATATTTTTAGAAAATGGCTAATTGGATAGATCGGTAGAATCATTTTCACAGCTTTAAAAACGTGGTACTTTAAGGTTCCGATATGACTGCAAATAACATTGACAGTTTTCACGCTATGACAGTCATTTATGAATCATTTTAAAGCATTATGATTGCACTTTAATATGGTAT
>NW_025809578.1:0-1498 GCF_022045245.1 Lucilia cuprina
TTCAGTTCTAGTTCAGTTCTAGTTCAGTTCTAGTTCAGTTCTAGTTCAGTTCTAGTTCAGTTCTAGTTCAGTTCTAGTTCAGTTCTAGTTCAGTTCTAGTTCGGTTCTAGTTCGGTTCTAGTTCATTTCTAGTTCTAATTCAGTTCTAGTTCAGTTCTAGTTCAGTTAAAGAAACTATATAGTTAACAGATTTTTTTTAACTTTAAAATAAATATGTCTACAACTTTTACATTATTTCAATATTAAATTTACACAACATAAAAGATTCGTATTTCTCTCTTTGTTTCTAATTCCAAGTAATAAACCTTAAAAGCCTTAAAATATGTTTTTTAATTTTAAATGCTGTAACAATTCATTACAGCTGTTGTTCCAACATTTTTTACGTTAACATTCCAAAAATATAATAGAAATGAAAAAACAAAAACAAAATAAATTTTGTTTTTTATTCGACATTATAACAAAAAATACACATTTTTATAATTACTTCCTTTTCACTTCCCTCTTAGACTAAAAATAATGACTATAATGTAAAATTATTTGGCCATAAAATGCAGGCATACTATAAACAATTAATGCCTGAATGCATTTTACATAATGGCAAATATTTAAAAATATAAAAAACAAATCTAGAAAAAATAAAGCAAAAATGTACGTAGCTTTTACAGCAAAAAACAAATTTCAACAAATTGTAACAAAATTCTACTTAAGAACTAATCAATAAAATTGCTTATTTAGCCTGAAAATATGTACTAATTGACATCAATATTTGCCTGCATATTGAATTTAAAATTCATAGTGCTAGATGAAACACACACAATCATTAATATGAATGTGTAGTAGTAAATATACTACAATTATTTCAAACATGACTTTAAAGAGAAAGGGAAACTTGTGAGAAGACATGACTCATCCTGATTTAAATGCTAGTTTAAGATAATTTAATTCACAAAACTAATTTTTAATTAATTATAAAACAAACTAGAAAAAATCAAAGGCTACTGATAAATTGGCAAAGAAGTTTCTGAAAAGAGGCTACAATAAGTGTTGCTATTGAAATGTGAACAAACTATATATTAAATTAATTCAGAACAACATTCTCTAGGAGTTTTGTTAAACAAGACATTTATTATTTTTGAAATACACTGGTGTTTAAGATGTTATTAAAAATTTACTCATGTTTAGGCGTATGAGTAATATTGAGTCCTCAACAGAAAAAAAATACCTTTAGTTTTATATAATTACATCAATCTAGAACTAGAACAGAACTAGAACAGAACTAGAACAGAACTAGAACAGAACTAGAACTGAACTAGAACTGAACTAGAATAGAACTAGAATAGAACTAGAACAAAACTAGAACAGAACTATAACTGAACTAGAACTGAACTAAAACTGAACTAGAACTGATCTAAAACTGAACTAGAACTGAACTAGAACTGAACTAGAACTGAACTAGAACTGAACTAGAACTGAACTAGAACTGAACTAGAACTGAACT
>NW_025809579.1:0-1317 GCF_022045245.1 Lucilia cuprina
AAATTGTCCAAATATTTTATTCAACGCCAAATGTATGTTCTGTCATACTTAATACTAAAATATGAAAAAGATAAAATTAAAGGACACAGGTTTAAATGAACATATTTTGGAATGTAATTGAGATATTGGCTTGAAATTTTTTGTAAAGACACTCTAATGTACATGCACATACATCGAATTGTCAAAGTAATTATTGTTATATTTGAACACAAAATATACTGTTCTGCAGTATTTTTAGATACCCAGCAATCGTTTGATAATGTCTGACATAAAGGCCTTTTGTATAAACTAAAACCTATTCTTCCTGCACCATATTAACTTTTGCTAAAGTCATATCTAGAAAAACTTACTTTTATGTGAAAATTGGTTCAAAATTATTAAATATATGTAATCACTAGCAGAAGCATTTTATTTAATACAACAACAACTTGATATCTTGCAAAATTGGCTAAATTCGTTGTTGTAACGGCTAAAACTATGCAATAATCTAGTTGGGGGGGTTCTTCATCAATGTCCAGACCTAAAAATTGGGCTACTTCAGCTGGATGCGTCAATAAATCCATTGGACAGAGTGAAGTAGGGTTGGTTGAGCAGTTGAATATGTGGTGGGTATCATGAGGACCCTGACCACATGCAGGATATTCGGTGGGGACGGCACGTGAGCAGTAGGCTCCATCCCGATCTTAGTTGTGCCTGAACTATTCTTGTTTTTCGCGGCAGGTTTTCTTCCGAGTCTGCTATGGGCGGTGGGTAGGGTTGCCAGATTCCGATTCGCAAAAAGCTGGACATTGGCCTTTAAAAAGCTGGACAAAACAAAAAAAGCTGGACATAAAAAATACTGAGAAAATGCTAATTTTGGTTTTGTGTAAATAGTTTCACAGTGATACACCAAAAAAATGCAGGGGTTCTCATATACCAATTCTGTTATATTTGCCAATATTTTTATATATTTTCCAATTTTGTTATAGTCCACAGAGTATGAATATTAGGCTTCGTTTCAAAAAATAAAATGTTTCCCGTTTTTGTGATATCACAACTTTTTGGAAGGTTTTATTATCAGTGAATACTATGCTGTAATAATTTTTTCAAAATTCCAACTCCTTCTTCTGTATATCTGAGGCGGAAACCACTGATTTTGAGCGACATTTTTTACAGAGCAGAAACTGTAGAATTTATTGGAAATCATGCTCTAATAATTGATTTTATAGCAAAAATCAATAAGAATGAGCTTAATTTCACACTTTTATAATGCTTCAAAAGTGCATTTAGTATTATCCAAAGATGCACTTTTTTCAAAAAATATTTCAAAAAATGTAT
>NW_025809580.1:0-2551 GCF_022045245.1 Lucilia cuprina
GCGGGATGCCCTTTGACCTTTTAATTTTTTTTTTGCATTTTCTTATTTGAAATGACAAATTTAACAAGCGTTGAAGATTTCATTGAGTTTTGTTCATAAATAAAGATTACATATTTGTTTAATTTCTAAAACTATGATTTATATCAAAATTATAATAGGGTCGCAGATAGCTACAACAATTTAGTCCATATTTATCCCTTAATATCCTTTTTAGTTAGATATGGAAATTCTCGACCCTTTACAAAAAATTTCAAGCCAATATCTCAATTACATTAAAAATATGTTCATTTAAACCTGTGTCCTTTAATTTCATCTTTTTCATATTTTAGTATTAAATATGACAGAACATATTTAAAGAACATATTTATTTACCTATTTTCTATTTGTTTGCTTATCCTTATAATTGAAAGATCCTATTATGCTTAAATTCTCAGACATTTATAACTATTTTTTACCTCAATTTTTTCGACAGATCATTTCGTTCTGTTTCGTTTATGATCATGTAGGTAAAAATATAATGTAATGAAAATTTCGTTTCATTCACTAATAAGAAATATCAATGACTGAATTACAGGTTATAGTAATATTGTCCTAAATGTTAATAGGTAGACAATTCGTAATTTTTTACTTTGGAATACCTGTATCGGAAATGACAAGAAGTGGTATATAAATAAATTTTTCAAGGAAGATTACACTAAAGTACGAAGAGTTGTGTTCCGTTTTATGGAGTGTATCTTCAAAAGGGCCAGAAAGAATTGAAGACATTACAAATTATATAAAAACTACATATAGTAGAAAAGTAGACATAACAGGCATATCAAAAATTGAAAACCTTTTGATGTAAATAGTAAGTCTGTGGATGGAAATCAAAAGAAATTTCGATTAAAATTTTGTAGTTAGATGGAAACTACTACGGAAATCTCAACTTACAACACATCAACAGGAGCGTCTTGCAAGTCATACGAAGACTTATGTTCAAGGTAAAAAAAGAGGGTCACACAAAACCTTTTTTCAATATCAAATGAGGAAATTGCTGATACATTTAACGAAATGCTGAAAAAGGAAAACCAACCTATGGATGCCGTACATATTGCAACTATTCTTCCTAATGTATCACCAAAACGACTTAAGCGAATTGTGGAAAGTATACCAACATCACAATAAATTTTTACTGAAGAGGAAGCAATAGCGCTTATGTTGGAACTGGGTCGGAGTCCAAATAAGTACCAAATATTAAGGAAAGCTCTGTATGAAAAAGGACACAATATATTACCATCATACAAGGCGATCCAGGAAAAAAACAAACTATCCTACCATCACCTATTGCTGTTAATGATGTGGAAGCTTGTATTGATATATCATCTTTGCTCGAAAACACAGCATCAAAAATTGTGTCAGACTTTTCAGAAGACCAACTAAGGAAAATTCATAACTGTGATGTTGTCTTAATGTGTAAGTGGGTATGTGACGGTTTATTAGCACTTCCAGAATACAAACAACCTTGTGGAAGTCGGACATTAGCAGACTACAAAAGTGTATTTATGTCATCATTAGTGCCATTACGAATTCGTTCATATTCCCTTAATCCATCATTGTCAAGCATCGGAAATTCATTTGAAGATATATGGATCAATACAACTCCGGGTTCAAAAAATTTTTGTAGACCCATTGGATTTGAATATATAAAGGAGTCAAAGAATATATAAAGGAGAAAAGATTTAGTGGAATATTTAAAAGATGAAATAAATGCACTGGGGCCTATTTGCATAAAAATAAAGGAATTCTCTATAACAGAAACTTCTTTCTTCTGGAGATGCTCAATATGTAATGAGAAAAAGTCGCAATTCTCAAATATAAACAAAAGCAGAAGTATTAATGAAGGAAAGGCAGCAATGCCATAACAGAAACTTCTTCCTTCTGGAGATGCTCAATATGTAATGAGAAAAAGTCGCAATTCTCAAATATAAACAAAAGCAGAAGTATTAATGAAGAAGTCCTGTCTTTCGGAATTTCACCACTTCATGCCAGAATACGATTTTTGGATTACTTTTTACACATAGCATACGACCTCAAATATAGAAGTGTGCCAGAGAATCTTACTAAATCAACAAAAAACAAGTAAGAGTGCTGTATTCGGCTGTGCCGAATCTTATATACTCTTCACCATAGTGTATTTTAAACATCTTTTATAAATTTTAAATTTTTTCCCGACTACATTATTATTACATCAAAAGCTAAACAAAAAGAACAACAACGCTAAACGAAATAAAACACAAAATACACAAGGCATCTAAACCAACAGACATCTAAACATACATAACGAAAAACACAGAAAAACAAAAACAACAACGCAATGACGCCAACAGCATCCAAACCAAGGGTGCCCAAGCCCTATGCGCTTGGTACTCTGTTAAGAGCAACATATTGTTAGTAGCAATACGTTGTTGTTGTTCTTAACAGTATACAAGCAAGAGTAAAACAACAACACTTTCGTATTCATTGCAGAGGGCGAAGTCGACATAAAATTAAATCTTGTATGTTTTTAAAATAT
>NW_025809581.1:0-1217 GCF_022045245.1 Lucilia cuprina
TCAGTTCTAGTTCAGTTCTAGTTCAGTTCTAGTTCAGTTCTAGTTCAGTTCTAGTTCAGTTCTAGTTCAGTTCTAGTTCAGTTCTAGTTCAGTTCTAGTTCTATTCTATTTCAGTTTTAGTTCAATTTTAGAATAGTTTTATTTCAGCTCTAGTTTATTTCTTATCCAGCTCATGTAATACTACTTTAGACTTTATTGACTTTTTGTGAATTTTAAATAACATTTTATAATTGAAATGTGTAAAATGAAATTATTTATATTTTTCCTAAGAACCTTTGGCTGTTGAACAAATATTGTGCATTTTAATTGCAATTTAATCATGGCTTAAACAAATAGACTTGCAAAATATAAAATGAAGTAAACTAAAACCGCATTTTATAAACCAATCATTTAGTTCTATTTATTTTATGTTTCAAAAAAAGAAAAAAAAACACAGTATAAATAGTCATTCTGCAAATCAAATAAATGCATAAAGCTTCTCTGTTGTAAACAAAATATTTTTAGTTATTTGTTTTTTAAGGTTTCTAAATAAAATTCATGCAAAACTAAAAAAAAACTCAAATGGTAGATATTGAGGCAGAATGGCTGATAGCTTCAAATATTCGCCATTTTTGCTAAAATATTATTAAATATTTAAAGATATTTTCAGTATTTTTATTACTTTTTGTGGTGCAGCGGCAAAACGAAATGAATTTAATTTAATTTGAATTGTTAAACAAACTGTATAGTTTGTTTTAGGGTTTTTTTCTATGCTTTTGCAAGAATGTTAAATATTCAAACCACGATAGTTGTTTTCATTTCAGAAGAAACTTTTTCCTCCACAAGGTGTTTTTATGAGGCTTCTTTTACTTTTTCAGTTTATATTCTTATTTTAAAGTTTAAAATTAGTTTTTTCATTTCATTTTGAAACTGTTAGCATTTACGCAAAAGTGATTTTAATCAAACCAACTGAAGATAATATACTATGTGAATGTACATTTTTCTCCATATACTTACTATTTGAAAGTACTTTACAATTTTTCACTAGCAATATTTGTGCCTTTTCAAAAGTAGCCAATTGTTCAAAAAATATATATAATCTAGAACTGAACTAGAACAGAACTGGAACATAACTAGAACTGCACTAGAACTGAACTAGAACTGAACTAGAACTGAACTAGAACTGAACTAGAACTGAACTAGAACTGAACTAGAACTGAACTAGAACTGAACTAGAA
>NW_025809582.1:0-1359 GCF_022045245.1 Lucilia cuprina
TTTTTTTTTTTTTGAAAGAAAATGTTTTTTTTTTGTAAATTATTTAAAATATTTATCAGAGCTTTCTTAAAAAATGACCGATACGTTTCACAGTTGACAAGAAACTCTGTGTTTAATTGAATGAAATAAAAATTTATATTTCTTATTTAAAATTCTTCAAAAATTCTTTTTTATAGCATATTTTTGGTTGTCTGTTATTTTGTTATCACAAAATATTTAATTAAATTTTTTTTTGTTAAGAAACCCTATATTTCACTAAAAATTAAATTTTCACTAGAAATAAAATTTTTCACTAAAAATACGATTTTCCTTATCCATTTTTTAATAAAATTCAAATAAATATCATATGTTTTTTACAAAAAATGCAACTTTTTTCACCAAAGGTTTTATTTTTTTCTAAAAATCTAAAATTTTCCAGCAAAAAATCCATTTTTTATTAAAAACCTTATTTTTTACTAAAAATCTTATTTTTAACTAAAAATCTTATTTTTCATTATTAATCTGATTTTCTATAAAATAAAAAAAAATAAAAATAAATCGAATTTCTATAAATCGATTCACTAAAAAACAATTTTTCCAAATAAATTCGATTTTCACTAAAAATTTCATTATTCAAAAACAAAATCTGTTTTCTACAAAAAAAATCTAATTTAAAAAAAAAAAACGTATTTTTCACAAAAAAATATAATTTTTCACAAGAAATCCATTTTTTTACCAAAAGCGTTATTGTTACTAAAAATCATATTTTCTCAAAAAATCTAAAATTTTTCACTAAATATCCCAATTATCACTAAAAATCCAATTTTCCATTTAAAATTCGATTTTCTAAATAAAAATCAATTTTTTTACTAAAATACCAATCCAATTTTTTTTTATTAAACAATTACTAAAAATCCGATTTTTTACTGAAAATCCAATTTTTTACTAAAAATCCAATTTTTTACTAAAAAACCAATTTTTTACTAAAAATACAATTTTTTACTAAAAATCCAATATTTTACTAAAAATAAACAATTTTTTAGTAAAAAACAATTTTTTACTAAAAATACATTTTTTTATTGAAAATCCAATTTTTTACATATTATCAAATTTTTACTAAAATTCCAAATTTTTTACTAAAAATCGAATTTTTAACCTAAAATCTTATTTTTATTAAAAATCTTATTTTTGTCGAAAAATCCAATTTTTCATAAAAAATTGTTTGTCGGTTAGTAAGTTAATTAATTAGTTAGTTAGTTACTTAGTTAGTTGGTTAGTTAGTTAGTTAGTTAGTTAGTTATTTAGTTAGTTAGTTAGTTAGTTAGTTAGTTAGTTAGTTAGTTATTTAGTTAGTTAGTTAGTTAGTTAGTTAGTTAGTTA
>NW_025809583.1:0-5107 GCF_022045245.1 Lucilia cuprina
TTTCTATAGAAAAGTTGTCTTGACTCAAGCAACTTTTTTTATAGAAAAGTTGTCTTGACTCAAGCAACTTTTTCTATAGAAAAGTTGTCTTGACTCAAGCAACTTTTTCTATAGAAAGCAACTTTTTCTATAGAAAAGTTGTCATGACTCAAGCAACTTTTTCTATAAAAAATTTTCTTGACTTAAGCAACTTTTTTATAGAAAAGTTGTATTGACTCAAGCAACTTTTTCTCTAGAAAAGTTGTCTTGACTTAAGCATCTTTTTCTATAGAAAATTTTTCTTGATTCAATCAAATTTTTCTATAGAAAATATGTCTTGATTAAAGCAACATTCTCTATAGAAAGGTTCTTCACTAGAGAGTCAAATTACTTTTTCTATACAAAAGTTGTTTTCATGTAAAAATTTTCTTTATTCTTTGCTGCAGAAATTTTTTTTATAATTTTATTTACATTTTGAAAATTATAAGTTTAAACAATTTTTCCTTTTTCTCTCTCTTTGCAGGTATGTTTTCCATTAAAAAGTAATATTTAAGGATTTGTTTCTTCATGTAAGTTATAAAATTAAAAATAACTTTTTTTGTTTAAATTATTTTCTTAAAAAAAATTCATTTATTTAACTAGAAAAATGTGTCATATTTCCAGCTTGACAAAGTTTTATTTATAAAATAACATAATTTTCTTTAATACAAAATGAATTTAAGGCAAACATGCAGAAAAAAAATATTTTAAAATATTCTTTAAAACATATAATTTTGTGAAACATGTTTACATTAGAAGCTCGTTTAACGAGATTAATTTTAAATATTTTTGATTAGAAATTTTTAGAATTTTATGTATTAAATCGATACTTTAACACAATGAAGTCGTTTGTCTCCTATAGAAAAAGTTTATATTAATGTTATTCATCATGTCAGTTCACAGCTTTCTGCATACTTCAAGGTTTAAGTGTTTGAACAGAAACAAAAATACAATTTTAACCATATGTGGCCCCCAAACCTTTGTATATCGTAAAACTCATACTTAATATAACTACAACTACAACAATAACAATTTTCCATATTTTACTGTTAATTTATTCTGGTCATTCACTTAAAACTCCCACCCACAACCAATCATTCATCAAAAATTCTGTTCAGCTTGAAATATATGAATTTATGAAGCGATGAAGCGAACTAGCTGTGTGTAACAAAGTGACAAATTGATGATGTTTTTAATGAAAGATTTTTGGTTCATAGAACTAACAACTTATGTTCTCTCTACCGTTCTACCTTAACAGGTTAAACCAAATGTTTTTGTGCAACAAAAAAAAAAAAAAAACATTTTTTACACATTAAACATTTAATGGGAAAAATAGCTCAAACTGCCTTTATGTTAAATATAAACTGTGCTATTTATGTTTAATATACATATTTCAAAATGTACATTTTTTTCTCTTTCCCTTTTTCCTTTTATTTTTTGCATTGCAAAATATGTTTGCTGATGGCTGTAGAGGACAAAAATAAGGTGAAGTTCTGGCAGTTGGGTTTAAAATGTTAATTAAGCTCTCTTTAGTCTGTTTGATGGCACTTTTCTGTTAAGCACTCATTATATTTTTGGTTTACAATGAAAGAAATTTTATCTAGAATGGAGTTACAAGAATGTCTTAGGTTAGAGAGAAAAAATTAATATAAATCAGGACAATTTTTTATGGAAAAGTTTGCTCTTTACAAGACTACTTTTCCAAGAATATAATTGTTTGATTCAAGACAATTTTTTATAGAAAAAGTTGTTTAAATAAAAGTGGTTTGAATTAAAGACTGCTAGTTATAGAAAAATTGCCTTATTCAATACAACTTTTCTATAGAAAAAGTTGCTTGATTTAAGACAACTTTTCCTGAAAAGTTCCTAATTACTGACTGCTTTATTAAAGACAATTTTTCTATAGTAAAAGTTGCTTGAAACACGACAACTTTTTCTAAAGAAAAAAAATTTTAGTTCAACACAACTTTTCTGTAGAAAAAGTTGTTTTTTTTAGAAAACAACTTTTCTATATAAAAATTAGTTGCTCTGAACAAGACAAATTTTATATAGAAACAGTTGCTTGATTCAGGAGATATTTTCTAGAGAAAAATATTATTAATTCAAGACAACTTTTCTAGAAAATGAGTTGCTTGATTTAAGGCAATTTTTTCCATATAAAGAATTGCTTTATTAAAGACAACTTTCATATAGAAAATGTTGCTTGATTAGAGGCAACTTTCCGTTTTAAAATTCCAGACAACTTTTATATTGAAAAAGTTGCTTGATTGGATGCATTTGTTATCTGGAAAAAATTGCTTGATTTAAGACAACTTTTCTAGAAAAAGAGTTTCTTGATTTAAGGCAACTTTTCCATATAAAGAATTGCTTTATAAAAGACAACTTGTACAAAGTAAAAGAAGCTTAATTCCAGACAACTTTTATATAGAAAACGTTACTTGAATAGAGGCAACTATCCTTTTTAAAATGTTATTTAAGTCAAGGCAACTTTTGTTTAAAAAATGTGGTTCTGATTAAGACAATTGTTCTGTGGGGAAAAGTTGCTCACACTTCCAATTCGCACACTTAAAGTTGCTTGTCAACTTTCCTATGGAAAGTGTTGCAGAATAGCTTTTTAAAGACAACTTTTCCAAAGAAAAAGTTGCTTAATTCCAGACAAAGTTTTTATAGAAAAAGTTGCGTGATTAGAGGCAACTTTCCTTTTTAAAATGTTGTTTAAGTCAAGTCATCTTGTTTGTATGAGAAAATATTGTTCTGATTAAGACTGATTATTCTCTGGAAAAAGTTGCTTGATTGAAGACAACTTTTCTATGGAAAGAGTTGTTCAATTCAAGACAACTTTTCCATAAAAAGAATTGCTTTATTTAGGCAACTTGTGAATAAAAAATGTAGTTCCGATAAAGACAATTGTTTTGTAGGCATAAGTTGCTTACACTGCCAATTCGCACATTTAAGAAAAAGTTGCTTGGTACAAGACAACTTTTCTATGGAAAGAGTTGTTCGGTTCAGGGCAACTTTTTCATAGAAAGAATTGCTTTATTAAAGATAACTTTTCCATAGAAAAGGTAGCTTGATTTCAGATAACTTCTGTATAGAAAAAGTTGTTTAATTAAAGGCAATTTTTCTTTTTTGAAATATTGCTTAAGTTAAGGTAATTTGTGTATAAAAAAATATGTTTTGATAAAGAGAAAATTTTGTTTGAATCTTGACCTTTTTTTAAATATAATAATATTGAGGGAGAAAAATCTTATTTTTCTCGGTGTAACAAAAAGCCCCATTACACTGACAATTCGCACACTAGCAACTGAGTATATACAGCAACAAACCTTTGCCTATATTATATTTAATTATGTATTTAATATTCATGTCATGTTTTTGTACAGTCTTTTTCAAAGTGCTTTTTTATTTGTAATAAAAAAAAGTTTTTCTTTTTTTTCAAGCTCCATTTAAAACCTTAAAATAGTTTTTGTAATAAAAATCTATTACAAATGTGAACATTTTATGTTAAATATTAAAACACCTTTCTAGTTATTTCGAAAATGACTGACTGATGTCTTTATATATATTCGGGGGAAAAATATTTGCGCACGTGTTGTCAGAAAGTTCTATTAAATTAAACATATTTACAAATAAATATAATTCTGTCAAATAAATATTTTATAAATTATTAGATGGATGGATATTTTAGCATATATTTTATTTTTACTATGATAAATGTGAAATTGAAGAACTTGCCTTTATTTATCTTGATTCCTTTGTTACAAACATAATTTACTAATTTAATCCTTGAATACACAAAATTGTTTGTGTTAAATAAACATAAATAACTAATTAGTAAATTATAATATGCAAGGAAATGTGCGGGAAATTATTTTTTCCAAAAAAAATTTCTTGTCTAGATATTTATGTAAATTAATGGATAATTAAACTTTTAACGTTTTTTTTTCCTTTTCTTTTTAAGGGTAATATTCTGTGATTACCAGACTATGTTTCTCTCAACAATTTTCAACAATTAGTGTTTATATATTTTAAATCATTTCCTTTACCTACCAGTTACCTATTTTCTAAACTTCATTATATTTACTTCATTTACTCAATTGAAATTCCTTATAAATTGCCATTTTTCCCCACAATAAACTTTAATCTTTAAGTTAAACTTTAAAAAAAAAAACTATTTTTTTTCTCAATTTTAAGGTGCTTCTTTAAAAACTTAAAGCCATGAGAAATATATGCCATTTAACACGAAAATTTCCACGCCAACTTAAAAGTGCATTTGACGGCTGGCTAAACTGAAAAGCAAAAAAAAAAAAAAAAAAAAAAAACACACACAATTCCCTGGCAACTTAATTTTAAAATGTTTTTTGATTAAAAGAAAAAACTTTTTTTTTTTTTGATTTGATTAAAACATTGAAACAATTTTCGGGTCGGTAGTTGCCTTTCTTTTCTTCTTTTTCCTTCTTGCTGCAAGTTAATAAGTTTCATTGAAAGTCATGAAAATCAACCACAAAAGCTGACTTAAACATGCCAAAAATTGTATTATAAAGAAATATGTTTGAATTTTTAAAACCAACTCATCATATACCACAACTTCCATGTCGTCTCATCCATCAACATCTTCTTTGTATTCAGTTTGTTTTTTCTCCTCTGCTCTATGTATCATCTTCCATTCATGTGTTTTCTTGGGTTTTGTTTTTTTTTCTTTTCTGTTTTTTTCACGATTTTTTCTTTATTCTTTAAGCATTTAGTTTTTAAAAGAATAAAATAATTTCTTTAATAAATAGGTTTCTATAGAAAAAGTTGCTTGAGTCAAGACAACTTTTTTATAGAAAAAATTGCTTGAGTCAAAACAACTTTTCTATAGAAGAAGTTGCTTGAGTCAAGACAACTTTTTTATAGAAAAAGTTGCTTGAGTCAAGACAACATTTCTATAGAAAATGTTGTTTGAGTCAAGACAACTTTTCTATATAAAAAGTTGTTTGAATCAAGACAACTTTTCTATATAAAAAGTTGCTTGAATCAAGACAACTTTTCTATAGAAAAAGTTGCTTGAGTCAAGACAACTTTTCTATAGAAAAAGTTGCTTGAGTCA
>NW_025809584.1:0-1743 GCF_022045245.1 Lucilia cuprina
AGAACTAGAACAGAACTAGAACAGAACTAGAACAGAACTAGAACAGAACTAGAACAGAACTAGAACAGAACTAGAACAGAACTAGAACAGAACTAGAACAGAGCTAAACCAGAACTAGAACAGAACTAGAACAGAGCTAAACCAGAACTAGAACAGAACTAGAACAGAACTAGAACAGAACTAGAACAGAACTAGAACAGAACTAGAACAGAACTAGAACAGAACTAGAACAGAACTAGAACAGAACTAGAACAGAACTAGAACAGAACTAGAACAGAACTAGAACAGAACTAGAACAGAACTAGAACAGAACTAGAACAGAACTAGAACAGAATTAGAACAGAACTAGAACAGAACTAGAACAGAACTAGAACAGAACTAGAACAGGACTAGAACAGAACTAGAATAGAACTAGAACAGAACTAGAATATAACTAGAACAGAACTAGAACGAAACTAGAACGGAACTAGAACAGAACTAGAAAAAAACTCAAAAATTCGAAAAACGTCGGAAAAAGTAGAAAAATATCGAAAAAAGTCGGAAAGGCGGTAAAGGTTGAAAATAGTAGAAAATTCGAAAAAAGTCTAAAATAGTCAAACATTTGAAAAAAAAAGTCGAATATAGTCGAAATGTCGGTAAAAGTCGAAAAAAGTTCGGAAAAAGTCAAAAAGTCGAATAGTCGGAAATAGTCAGAAAAAGTCGAACAGTCGAAAATATTCAAAAAAGTCGGAAGTGATGCACACCTCTAGCCTAAATGTATCACTTTGACTATATTTCAGCTAGGTACTGTTGATGGTTATTAAGGACTATATATGTTTATGTACCTCCCTAATAAATACATTTTTAAATCTACTAATAAGCTAACGACAGTTAAAACCATATGAATTTGAAACAAAAGTAATAACAATTTATTTATACCAACATCCTGAATTATTTTATATGCGACTGTCTGCAAATCCGAAGCTTCTGTTTAAAAATTAACAGTAATCTGCCTTTTTACTACAGCAACATATTTTTTGTTAATTTGCCATAAAATTTTATATAAAAATACTTATTAAATAAATATTTTATGTTCTGTTTATAATTAATTAATTTTGTTCTTGTCGTTGACTTTTCATCTCAAGCCTCATAAAATGAATTTTTAACACAATTGCGTTTGACTTATGAAAACTCTACAACATTTGCATTTATAATTTTTATTTTGTTCTTTAAAAAAGAATGGCAAATATTTAAACAGTTTAGCTGTTTGTGTGTATAAAGAATTAGTAAGAAACGTTTATTTGCACGTGTATTTGACATTTGTCATGTTAATTGTCATAAACAATCTACATAAAAATTGCTTTGTTTTGGCGAGATATGTATTTTTGGGAATTTTTTTTTCCCTTAATTATTTTGAGAAGAAGGAGGACGAGAATTCATTAAAAATCACGCACAATATGTGGATTAAATGAATCTTGCTTTGTTTGAGGAATTCTTGCATAATTAATTCAATGGAAAACATTTTTGGAATCATGAAATTAAAGGTAATTTGTTTACAAATTAGCTTAGAGAGACAAGAACTAAGAATGATAAAGAAAGAACATAACTAAAAAAGAACTCGAACAGAACTCGAACAGAACGAGAACAGAAGTAGAACAGAACTAGAACAGAACTAGAACAGAACTAGAACTAGAACAGAACTAGAACAGAACTAGAACAGAACTAGAACAGAACTAGAACAGAACTAGAACAGAACTAGAACAG
>NW_025809585.1:0-1417 GCF_022045245.1 Lucilia cuprina
AGACTAGACTATAGACTAGACTATAGACTAGACTATAGACTAGACTATAGACTAGACTATAGACTAGACAATAGACTAGACTATAGACTAAACTATAGACTAGACTATCGACTACACTATCGACTACACTATAGACTACACTATAGACTAGTTTATAGATTAGACTATCGAGCGCCTTAAAGCCAACTATGATTTACTATAAAAATTGAGCTGGACTACTGTACGTATGAATATTTTACTCATACGTGTATATTAAAATTTAAAAACATACATATACTTATATACATATATCATTTTTATATAAATCGACACACACACTCTATTTTAATACATAAAAAAAACAATAGAAAGACCCAGTTATATAGAGAAAACTGAAAATAATAATACACAGGCTTATCAGTATCAACTCTTAACACCAACAACAATAACAACTACATCAATAATAACAACACTACTCAGGAGAGCAATATTACCAATAAAAACAACAACAACAATAAAGACTAAACATTGTAAATACCGGCACATGTTATATATATGTTCGAAAAAGCATTGCCAACTATAAATGTTGATGGTTATTCAAAGGAATAAACACTTTTTTTTGTAATGTTGTTATCAAGGACATGAGTACAGCATAATTAACAAGGAGAGCAAGAGAATGGAAGAGTGAGTAAAAGGAAAAGATTAACAGTTGTTTAGCAGCATAAAACTAGAGAGAGAGAGAGTTTGTTTACAAGTGAGTAAAATTTGCGCAGGAATTACGAAGCTTTCACCCACATTTTTAAAAGCTTTTGCTTATAGTGTTTTTGTTGTTGTTTTTTTTTTGATATTTAAAGAGAAATGAAAATATTACAAAGAAAAGGTATGTGTTTTTGAAATAGGTTTAGAAGAAAAGGAAAATGTAAAGAAAAGGATAAATAGGAATCAAACATGAAAAACTGTATATAACTTGCTGTAGGTGGTTTGTTTGTTTGCTTTTTGTGTACAAAAAAGCTTTTTTATGGCTTTGACTTTCACTGTATGTGAGAGTGAGTGTGTGTGTGTGCATGCAAAACACCTGCTGGAATATGGAACTTTGGAAATGTGCGTAAACTAAATCACATGTAAATGTTAAGAACAACAACAAATATATATGTGTTTAAAAGGAAAATACAAAAAAAAATGTCATAAAAAAGGAATATACAAAATAGAAATGAAGAAAAGCTTTTTGCACAGCTGGTTAAGCTCTCTTGAAATTTTTAAATACATTGTATGAGTATTTTGTATAAACAAGGAAATTGCAAGTATCAAGCGGGTAAATTAAAGGGAATAGCAAAATAAAATGTACCAAAATTAAAAGTACTTTTTGAAGTTTTATTTTACAATTGAGGATTTTTAAAAAAAATTTTAAAATAAAATTAAATATTTCCAATTACTTAAA
>NW_025809586.1:0-1757 GCF_022045245.1 Lucilia cuprina
CACAGCTTTTTTTGACAGATGGCATTATTCTACAATAACAAATCGCCTGTTGTTTTTGTATTGTTGTATTTGTTGTAGCGACGAGGCTACCTTATTAAGTGTACACTGGTATCGCCCACATAAATTTGCTACACTAAAGTGGTCATAAATCACACAACGATTCATTAACGGCATTGTAAGCAGCGTCTCGACAATGTTTAGCAATTAATATTGAATGGAAGTGAACAACAAAAGAGGCGATTAAGCGCAGCAGCAAAAAACATGAAAAAATAACACAATTGAGCCTCTACAGAAATTGCTACGTAATGTAAACTGTTCGTTAAACGTTCTTTGAAACTCTCCTTATAGCTGTAGGAAAAAAACTTCACTATTTACGTTATACATAACAATATAAAAAACTAAACTATAATTACATTTTGTGGTAATGTAGTTAAAACCCACTTTCCATCAACACTTATTTGCCAAATTTTGTCTAGCTTGCATGGAAATTGAAGGCAAAAACACTAGAGTGCCGCCTCTGACAAGAACATATGCTTGGAAAGTATATTTTCCAAGATTTTAAAAATATAAAATGTAAAATAAATTTAATTTGTTGAACAATTAAAAAAGTTCTACCAAGTTTAAATATTTTTTTGGTACTAAAAGAAGTTGCCAGATGTTGTAATGCATAATAATTTGTGAAAAAAATCATTTTTCAATTAAAAACTCGAGAAAATTTTGTACGTAGGCCTATCTGTAAACGTGAAAACTAAATATGAGGAAATGTAGGCCGGACCTCCCTCTATAAGTCCCCATATTTCGATTTTTGGCACAAAGTAAAAATTGGACCCTTACCCCATGTCTATATTAGACAAATATTAATTATGCTAAACGTCAAATTGTTATCATGATAACAAATTAGCAAGTACAGACGGCATTTATTAGCGTTATAACCTCGTTATAACAGTGTTGTCTAAACAATTGTTTAGACAACGTTGTCTTGATAATAAACGTCATTTTACCGTAAAATTTGTGTATAATTTTGTTTTTGTGCTATTAAAATTAATTTTAAACATAAGTTTTAGTGAAATTAGTGTTTATTTACAAAATTTGCATTTAATTTTAATCGTTTTTATTAAATATAGCATTATTTCAATAAAATTATCTGTGGGTTGTCGTGATAAAATCGGCATTTTGTAACCCCTATGCATGCCAATAAACAAAAAACTGACAATTTTTCAGTCGACGTTTTGTCAAGTATCGTAAGAAATATTTGTCTAATATAGACATGGGGTTAAGGTCCAAAAACAAATTGAGTGATTTTGTCCAAAAACAGTTTTTTGAAAATTTTGTTCGGAGGCCTATCTGTAAACATGAAAACTAAATATGAGGAAATGTAGGCCGGACCTCCCTCTATAGGTCCCCATATTTCGATTTTTGGCACAAAGTAAAAATTGGACCCTTATGGTCCAAAAACTAATTGAGTGATTTTGTCCAAAAACAGTTTTTTGAAAATTTTGTTCGGAGGCCTATCTGTAAACATGAAAACTAAATATGAGGAAATGTTGGCCGGACCTCCCTCTATAGGTCCCCATATTTCGATTTTTGGCACAAAGTAAAAATTTGACCCTTATGGTCCAAAAACAAATTGAGTGATTTTGTCAAAAAATAGTTTTTTGAAAATTTTGTTCCGATGCCTATCTGTAAACGTGAAAACTAAATATGAGGAAATGTTGGCCGGACCTCCCTCTATAGATCCCCATATTACGATTTTTGGC
>NW_025809587.1:0-1411 GCF_022045245.1 Lucilia cuprina
GTGAAGTACGAAAAAGTACCAAAGGACCTATTTTATTTAATTTCATGTTCCTAAGTTCAAAAAGTACCAGAAAATATTCCAGTTTAAATTTTCATTTACTCAAGTCCCGGATTGCTTTTAAAGATTCTAATTAACTCCGGGCTCCACATGCTTAATTTCATGTTTCTAGGATCAATATTATAAAAAACACAAAAAGTACATTTTGAAGAACGAAAAAGTACCCTTTATAGGTTCTCACTTAATCCAGGCTCTAAACGCTTAATTTCATGTTTCTAGGTTCAATATTATAGAAAATTCAAAATGTACCTTTTAAAGAACGAAAAAGTACCAAAAGTCCCCTTTTATAGGTTCTCACTTAATCCATCCTCTACATACTTAATTTCATGTTTATAGGTTTATTATTATAGGAAATTCAAAAAGTACCTTTTGAAGAACGAAAAAATACCAAAAAGTCCCCTTTTATAGATTCTCATAAAAAGTACCTTTTGTAGAACGAAACAGTACCAAAAAGTCTCCTTTTATATATTCTCATTTACTCCAGGCTCTACATGCTTAATTTCATGTTTCTAGGTTCAATATTATACAAAAATCCATAAAGTACCTTTTGAAGAACGAAAAACTACCAAAAGTACCCTTTTATAGGTTCTCACTTAATCCATCCTCTACATGCTTAATTTCATTTTTCTAGGTTAAATTTTATAGAAAACTCAAAAAGTGTCTTTTGTGGAACGAAAAAGTACCAAAAAGTCCGCTTTTACAGATTCTCATTTTCTACGTGCTCTACATGCTTAATTTCATGTTTCTAGGATCAATATTATAAAAAACACAAAAAGTACCTTTTGAAGACCGAAAAAGTACCAAAAAGTGCCCTTTTATAGTTTCTCACTTAATCCAGGCTCTAAACGCTTAATTTCATATTTCTAGGTTCAATATTATAGAAAATTCAAAATGTAGCTTTTAAAGAACGGAAAAGTACCAAAAAGTCCCCTTTTATAGGTCCTCACTTAATCCGGGCTCTACATGCTTAATTTCACGTTTCTAGGTTCAATATTATACAAAAATCCAAAAAGTACCTTTTGAAGAACGAAAAAGTACCAAAAGTCCCCTTTTATAGGTTCTCACTTAATCCATCCTCTACATACTTAATTTCATGTTTCTAGGTTCAATATTATAGGAAATTCAAAAAGTACCTTTTGAAGAACGAAAAAATACCAAAAAGTCCCCTTTTATAGATTCTCATAAAAAGTACCTTTTATAGAACGAAACAGTACCAAAAATTCTTCTTTTATATATTCTCATTTACTCCAGGCTCTACATGCTTAATTTCATGTTTCTAGGTTCAATATTATACAAAAATCCAAAAAGTACCTTTTGAAGAACGAAAATGTACCAAAAAGTCCCCTTTTATAGA
>NW_025809588.1:0-1816 GCF_022045245.1 Lucilia cuprina
AGTCTAGTCTATAGTCTAGTCTATAGTCTAGTCTATAGTCTAGTCTATAGTCTAGTCTATAGTCTAGTCTATAGTCTAGTCTATAGTCTAGTCTATAGTCTAGTCATGTCTACAGTCTAGTCTATAGTCTAGTTTACAGTCTAGCCTATAGTCTTCTATAGCATAGTCTATAGTCTGGTATATAGTCTGGTATATATTCTAGTATGTAGTCTTGTCTATAGTCTAGTATATAGTCTAGTCTATAGTCAAGTCTATAGTCTATCTATAGATTAGTCTATAGTCTAGTCTATAATTCATTATAGTCTAGTCTATAGTCTAATCTTTAGTCAAGTTTATAGTTTAGTTTTTAGTATAGTCTATATTCTAGTCAATAGTTAAGTCTGTAGTCTAAACTATAGTTTAATCTGGACTTAAAGCAAGACTTTTGGCTAAACATTTGTAAAGTCTGAAGTATTGTACTCTCGATTTTATTGCATTTCAATGATTTTGTTTTTAAAATCCAACAGTAATAATTGAGCATCATATTGAAATAGAGCTTTTGTAAAGGCGATATAATTCTATAAATATTTAATAAAGTTTTTATCTCACGACTGCTGCTATCAGTATGGTGACAGTCGACTGTTGATACTGTGAATAGCACACAAAAAAATCAATAAAACCATAGTCCAAAACAAATAATTCATAACAGATGGATATAAGAACGTAAAATATTTCAAATGAATATAGGTACAAAATTAAACAACAGAAATTGAGACTTCCAAAGTACTCACATTTAAAATAGTACTTTTTGTTTAAGTGTTACTTTGTAACAAAAAATTTATAAATTTATAAATAAAAAAGTTTAAAAATAACAAAAAGATTTTCTTTGTATGAAAAATATTGCCAAATAGTTGGTACTTTTTGTGCACATGAAGTGTATTAAAATTTCATTTATAGCGCCAGCCTGTTAAATACATATACATTCACATACATATGTATAGTGTATATGATTTTATTTGTTACACTTTTCTCGTTTCTGCAAAACTCTAGCAGAAAGTCAGTAGTTTCGATAAAATGTATAGCAATTTTTAGGTAAATTCTCTAAGGAATTCCAATCATAGTAGATTGGAATAAAGCTGAAAATATATTGAAACATACACACATTTAACTAGATATTAAATAAAAATAATAAATTTGTTTAAATAAATTTATTTAAATAAATCAAAAATAAATTTAAATAGAAACATAAATGATATTTTTACTTAGCAGTCAGTCTGTAGTAGAGTTTCTTCCAAATTTTAGCTCATAGTTTAGTGAAGACTTTGTCTTTTGTTGAGTCTGTATTATAGTCTATTAACGACGAGTCTGTCTAGTCTATAACCCAGTCTATTACTCAATAGTCTAGTCTATAGTCTAGTCTATAGTATAGTCTATAGTCTAGTCTATAGTCAAGTCTGTAGTCTAGTCTATAGTCTAGTCTATAGTCTAGTCTATGGTGTACCCTTGAGTCTAGTCTATAGTTTACTCTATAAAGTCTAGCCTATTGTCTAGCTTGTAGTCTTGTCTATAGTTTACTCAATAGCTTAGTATATAGTCTAGTCTGTAGTCTAGTTTATAGTTAAGTCTATAATCAAGTGTATAGTTATGTTTTTAGACTAATAGCCTAGTATATAGTCTAGTCGATAATCAAGTCTATAGTCTAGTCCATAGTTTAGTCTATAGTCTAGTATATAGTCTTTTCTATAGTCTAGTCTATAGTCTAGTCTATAGTCTAGTCTATAGTCTAGTCTATAGTCTAGTCTATAGTCTAGTCTATAGTCTAGTCTATAGTCTAGTC
>NW_025809589.1:0-1622 GCF_022045245.1 Lucilia cuprina
GACTAGACTATAGACTAGACTATAGACTAGACTATAGACTAGACTATAGACTAGACTATAGACTAGACTATAGACTGGACTATAGACTAGACTATAGACTAGACTATAGACTACAGAATAGTCTATAGTCTAATCTATAGACTAGACTATAGACTAGACTATAGATTAGACTATAGAATAAACTATAGACTGGACTATAGAATAGACTATAGACTAGACTATGGACTATAGGTTAGACTGAAAACTAAAATATATTGTTAGACTATAGCCTTAACTACAGACTGGACTATAGACACTGCAGACTAGATTAACACAAGACTAGACATCAACTTTTTACTAGACCAGACTGTAGAGCAAACATTAGACTAGACTATATAATAGATTTTAGACTAGACTATAGGCTACACTATATACTAAACTCTAGTCTAGACTATAGACTACACTATATACTAGACTATAGACTAGACTATATGCCAAACTATAGACTGGACTTTAGACTGGAATATAGACTCGAATATATACTCGATTATATACTAGACAATACAATAGGCTAGACTAAGGACTAGACGTCAGACTAGATTGTATACTAGACTATAGACTAGACTATAGACCGAACTACAGACTAGACTTTAAGCTGGACTATAGACTAAACTAGATAAGATTTCAAAAGAATTGGTGTAATTTTTAATAAGTTTAATTGAAGGGTTAACTATTTTGTCCCTAACAAATAAAAAACACTTTGTTCCAAAAGCAAAATTTTAGCAATTTAAATACAAAACAATTTAAACCAAACGTTTTAATTTAAAACAATACTTTTACCTCCCACCATACAACTGTTTTTTTTTATAAAATATATATAATTTTCAAGCTAAATACTACTTTTGCAACTCTCTATTGGATGAAGGGAAACTGCACACCTTACTTTTGGGGAAAATTTTTTAAAATTATTGGTATGAAAATAGTATGTAAAAAGAGTGTAAACAAAAGGACTGATGATGACATGTTATTTGTTTTGGAAATTAAAAAAAAAACAAATTTTTTATTTTTATTCATGTGACGAGTTGCATGTATTTTACAAAATACATATGTAAATAAAAGTAGTTGTTGTTTGTTGTTGTTAGCGAGAAGGGTATATGAATGTGATAGAAATATTTTGTACATATTGAAAGTATTCATTAGTTTTGATTATAGAAATGATATGCACAGAAGAAGCAGCTAATAGGCAGGATTTTGGAGCAAACAAATGGTGGCAGAGGGTTATTTAATATTTATAGTCAAGTCTATAGTATAGTCTAGTCCATAGTCTAGGCTATAGTCTAGTCCATAGTCTAGTCTATATTCTAGTGTATGTCTAAACTATAGTCTAATCTATAGTCTAGTCTATAGTCTAGTTTATAGTCTAGTCTATAGTCTAGTCTATAGTCTAGTCTATAGTCTAGTCTATAGTCTAGTCTATAGTCTAGTCTATAGTGTAGTCTATAGTCTATAGTCTAGTCTATAGTTTAGTCTATAGGCTAGTCTATAGTCTAGCTTATAGTCTAGTCTATAGTCTAGTCTATAGTCTAGTCTATAGTCTAGTCTATAGTCTAGTCTATAGTCTAGTCTATAGTCTAGTCTATAGT
>NW_025809590.1:0-2037 GCF_022045245.1 Lucilia cuprina
TCAGTTCTAGTTCAGTTCTAGTTCAGTTCTAGTTCAGTTCTAGTTCAGTTCTAGTTCAGTTCTAGTTCAGTTCTAGTTCAGTTCTAGTTCAGTTCTTGTTTAGTTCTACTTCAGTTCTTATATAGTAATAGTGCAGTTCTAGTTTTTGCATTACACTAATAAGTATGCACATGATTATTATATATGAGATAGATTTTTCCAAAAGCACTATAATTTTAGAACATAGTTGCAAAAAATATTTTTAATTTGTATGTGGTTAGAGTAGTGTGTGTGTGTAAATATAATGGTTGTTGGCCATCATTTTGTATGACAGACAATTTTAATAAATTCACAATATCAGAATGCTATAGTCTATGGGATTAAATATGAAATGTATAAATTTGAAATGCAAGTGCATACATAATATTGACTATACGTAGATGTATGTGTGCAAGTAAATAAGCCTGCATGTATAAATAAAATTAAACAAATCGTAAACACAGACTAAAAGCCCAGTCGAATTTTATGAACGCATTTGGTCTCTTTTTTCTACAATGAAAATTATACCGTATGGGATAGCTTGAGCAAATACTAAATGTATTAGTGGTACCAGCTCCTCCGAATCATTGTTATACTATTTGAGAATAAAATCTGTCAAATATATTTATATGCAATACATATGCATATATGTTTTTTAAATTTGAGCAAATATAAGATTATCAACAATGAACTAAATAAATGGAATAATATTTATTAATAAAAAAACATAACAAAGATATATACACACATATAAATTTATTTTTTAATAGACAGCTGTATTTTAAAGAAATAGAATAATAAATATTAAATTGGTTTTATGAATACAATCTATTGTTTCTAGAGATGTTTTTAGTTTCTCAAAGATATATATCCAAGCTCATTTCACATTACTCTATAAACACACAAGAAAATATTAAAAATGTCATCCGCTGTATAATAGATTAACAGTAAAATGATATTTCAAAAATGCAATGAATAAACGAAGAGCTGCACAGTGGGCTACTGTCAAAAAGAAGCAAACCTATAACTTATACTTTTTACAAAACACGATATAAAATGAAGTTTATTGCAAATGAGTTAAACTTATTACCAAATCTACTGAATTGAGTTGCAGTTAGAAGTCTTAAAGCAACAACTTTTGCAAATGGGATTAAAAAATTCTTCAAAAATTTCCCATTGTGCTTTTTAGAGAAATTCATGAATTTTTTCAAATACAAATAAAATTTAATCTATTTAATATATACGAAATTCGTCACGATATATTTGTATACAAAAATATCAAATATGGTAGAACGTCTGCTGAACGTATTGTTGTATATATGTGTATATTAGGGTGGTAACCAAAATTGGTTCCTATCACCACGAGGTAGCTACTAAGTAGTAGTGATTTAATAACGATAATATATTTATCGGGTCAGTTTGGTGAATTAACAAATCGGTTTTCGAAATCCATTCATAGAAAATTTACATACATTTTTATTAGTATAATAAATCTATATTGGGAGCAAAATGTGAGAAATTTTATAAAAGTTATAACGCTAGTGCATATACAGACATTGGTTGCATATAAACACATTTATATTAAAACCACACATATACACATTTCAACATATTTGAATTAATAATAAAAAAATTATATATTAGAGTGCAATTTAGTGGCTGCTTTTGTTTTCTTTTCATATAAAATTAAGCAGATTCAGCCCAAAAAAAAAAAAAAAATAATTTAAATTAGTCACTGAAAAAATCGTTTATACAAAAAAATATTTCCTAAAGAGACTGTTTTTTTAGAGAAAAAAAAAACAAATTGTGGAAAATAGTTTTCCTTTAGGAAGACAGTTCTAGTTCTAGTTCATTTCTAGTCCAGTTCTAGTTCTAGTTCAGTTCTAGTTCAGTTCTAGTTAAGTTCTAGTTTAGTTCAAGTTCAGTTCTACTTCAGTTCTAGTTCAGTTCTAGTTCAGTTCTAGTTCAGTTCTAGTTCAGTTCTAGTTCAGTTCTAGTTCAGTTCTAGTTCAGTTCTAG
>NW_025809591.1:0-1331 GCF_022045245.1 Lucilia cuprina
AGTTAGTTAGTTAGTTAGTTATTTAGTTAGTTAGTTAGTTAGTTAGTTAGTTAGTTAGTTAGTTAGTTAGTTAGTTAGTTAGTTATTTAGTTAGTTAGTTAGTTAGTTGGAGGGATTGCAGGCCCATATTAACTTTTTTAACTTTTAAAATTCACTTTAATTTTAACTAAACGGTGCCCCATCCCATTGCATTATGTCAATGACCTTGAAACGTAATATGCTGATTAAATATGTACACACAGCTGTTTTGCTACATTCTTTGGTAATATCGTTTTCTATGTTCGTATGAGTAAATAAAAAATTAACATTATTAGGTGTAATATTTTGTTTTAGGAAAAAAATGGAGAGTTATCAAGTATAATCTAGTAAAGAGGCAAAAGTAATTTACTAATAACAAATTAGCTCACTCCCCAAACAATACTAATACATATACATACTTAACCCACTTTACTTAAATCCAAAATGATGAAGCTGCTGTTTTATTTAAAAAAGTATTCTTCTTTTTCTTCTACTTCATTTTATAACATACATACCTACAGATGTATAAATTTGTGTAAATTTTTCAAAAAACTGTCTAAGTGTGTGTGTGTAGTGGTATTTTGTGTATATGAAATTGAAAAATGTAGACAAATTAACTCTTCAACATTAAACGAAACGAACGAGAAATGTAACTTAGCAAGTGTTATAAATGACTTTAGCCACAAAATGTCAACGTGCCAAGTATCCTTTAAGCCTATAACCACCCATTTCCAACATGCCACATCAACCTAAACATACACACACATATGTACCACTTTACAACTAGGACCATAATACAGAGAGACTTAAATACAATTTTTTCACACATTATTGTACAAATGTAACTAGTGTAGGCCATGGATTTTTATATATGAGAACTTTGTTACAGTATACGTGTATGTATTTGTGTGTGTGTTGATGTTACTATACAGCTGCCACAATTTAAGTAAAAATACTAACCGAAAAATAAAACAAAATAAAACGTCACCAAACAACAGGCAACAAACAATACATGGCAAGCTGTAAACAACAGCAGCAAACTTATGTGACAGAACAGCTGGGTAAATGAATGTATGAGTAGTTGTGACTCATACATACATATGCATGTGCAAAAGTGTATGTACATAGAAACACAAGAATGTATACTAAATAGTAATAAATACGAGGGATGATGGAAAACTATCTATTTAACTAACTAAATATCCAAATAACTAAATAACTAAATATCTAAATAACTAAATAACTAAATAACTAAATAACTAAATAACTAAATAACTAAATAACTAAATAACTAAATAACTAAATAACTAAAT
>NW_025809592.1:0-1804 GCF_022045245.1 Lucilia cuprina
TGTGTCTCTACTAGAGACAATTTTCGTCTAGAAAATGTGTCTCTACTAGAGACAATTTTCGTCTAGAAAATGTGTCTCTACTAGAGACAATTTTCGTCTAGAAAATGTCTTCTGGCAATTTTTATCGATAATAATATTTTGCCCTCCATTTTTTCTGTAATATCATAATAATCTGTACAATGTCAGTTATTTTCTATATACTCAGTGTAATTAAATAAATATTTAATATAAAATAAATAAAAAAAAATTTAAATTATTCTTAAACAAGAGAGGAAATCCCGAAAGCATGTCTACAAATCTTAAGAGATATTTAAATACTTTTGAAAATTAAGGAAGTGGTGGATAAATTAGGGAATTGTTTTAAGCAGCAGTAGTAGGACTTAAGCAGAAAAGATTCCTGTTTAAACACGCAATATTTGTGTTGTGTGTTTGTTATCTTAACAAATTTAATTAAAAATTCTACAGAGTTTATAGAATTTGGTGTAATGAGAAAAATATTTAACATAAATATAAGAATTTTTTTTGGTTTTAATTGAAAAAGCATAAAGATAAATTGTGTATTTGAACGATGTGTGGAAAAGACAAATGAATGATGTGATTAAAATAAAGTTAGTTAAGAGAAGTTGTGTGAAACATGTTTTTGTTTATACCATAAAAATGTATTTATTTTTATTTTTTTACATTTCTGTTAAATGACATGTTAATTTTCCAAAAATATCATTTAATAAAATTTAAGCATAAACACTTTCTTTTTTTTCTCTACCAAAACTATTTAAGGTTTATAAAATTTTTATATTACCATATTTTTATTACTTTTATGGATAATTTCTCTAACCACAATTTAATTAAATGTATATCCTTTTTTATGACTACTACTAGAGAAAAAAATAAAACAACAACAAACATACTTAATAAAAAAGGACAAATTAAATTAACATAATAGAGAGAAAAAAGAGAAGTCCTTTTTTCTAAATGAGCAATAATATGATTACAAAACAGCAACAACAACAGCAACCAAACGACCAACAAATAAAAAAAGGACCCAACAACCATTAACCAACCATACCCATAAAACGTCAAACTTTGTCAAAAGTTGTGTAAATAATTATGTAAAATTATATCAAAAAAACTCATATAAATATAAAAACTCATACCCACACATTTAGTTCTAACCGAATCTACAATTTATTACATTTTATAAAAATTTATATGAAAAGCTCTAATAACCAGTGATATAAAATAAATGTTGATGGTCAGAAGTTGAATTGAATTTCTTAGAATAAAATATATTTAAATATAAGTATTTAATTTTTATCTAGTGATAAAAAACATACACATGTTTCAAATAATATAAAATTGTTTGTGTGTAGGTTTAAGAACTTATACATATATTTTTTCTCTTGAAATTGACTTTTTGTATCCTATATTTCTCAGCAATGGCTGTTTGTGTTGTTTAATACGAAATGTTATTTTAAATTTAACATAGAAGAACAAAGTAGCATCAAATTGCTATAATTTTTGTCTACGTGATATGTGTCTAAAAGAGAAATTTCGTCTCTCTACTATAGACAAACTATAGAGTAGATAAAAAAATTTCTTCTAGCCGATGTGTCTCCATAAGTGACATATTTCGTCCTAGAAATGCGTCTCTTCAAGAGACAATTATCGTTTAGAAAATGTGTCTCTACGAGAGACATAGTTCTGTTCTAGTTAAGTTCTAGTTCTAGTTCTGTTCTAGTTCTGTTCTAGTTCTGTTCTAGTTCTGTTCTAGTTCTGTTCTAGTTCTGTTCTAGTTCTGTTCTAG
>NW_025809593.1:0-1915 GCF_022045245.1 Lucilia cuprina
AGTTCAGTTCTAGTTCAGTTCTAGTTCAGTTCTAGTTCAGTTCTAGTTCAGTTCTAGTTCAGTTCTAGTTAGTTCTAGTTCAGTTCTAGTTCAGTTCTAGTTCAGTTCCAGTTTTATTTTAGTTCTAAAAAACATATGAACGCACACTCATCATTTAACGAAGTTATCATAACAGTCTTCTATGTTATGGGATTCTACAAATTTGCTTGTCCGTTACATATCATATCTTTTAAAATTTGCTTTAAAAACCATTTATATTTTTCAACATTTTCTATTACTTCTCTTCTATGCATTCGACCACAAATATTTCAATCAAACTTCCCCATAATCTTGCATCAAACAATAAATTGCTGCTGTTTGTTTGTTGCAACGAAGAAAAAATATACATTTCACTTCACATCTTTCAATGAAGAACAAATCCTATATAGTTTTTGAATGATTGCCATTCACTAAATGCTGCAAGCAGATATTATAGTTTTTTTACGAAAACTTTTTTTGACATGTGTTCTTTAGCTACTTTTATCGAAAAAGTATAATGAAAGAAACTTTATCTTGAAAAGAATTCTAAAAAAAAGGAACTCGTTTGTTTGCTAAAAAATAATATATATGTTCTTGTGTTTTTTTTAGTTTTGATATAAAAGATAGATAGACAAGACAGTTAGTTAGTGGAGTGATTTGTAATTTGATATCATTGATTTAAGAAAGGATGGCAGAAAAGAATACAATACAACAACCATAAATTGTGGTTGAATAACAGGATAGCAGTAACAAAAAAACGCAAACAAAGAACAGGTGCTTTAACAAAACCCCAGAATTTTGTGTGCCAAATGTATTAAATAAAACAATCTTTATTTAGTTATGTAATTAAAACCCTAATTAAACTTTTTGAAAAACGAATATTTTTAAATTTCTTACAAAAAAATCCCTTAATTAACACAAATCGTTAAGCGAACTTTTAATCATAAAAATTATTTTATTTAAAAAGTAATTAAATTCATATGTGGCAAGTTTATTTCATCCACATTAACATATTTAGAATATCATAAAAATGAATCAACATATTTAAAAGTCTATAAAAAATCATACCGAACAATGTCAAAACATGAAATGGGATTAGCTGGTTGCCTGTGGATAATACTTCTGATATAATACTAATGAAATCCACAAAAGCAGTGAACATTGTGGTAAAATAAATTAACAATAAAAAAGTGGGGTGATGAAACTTTGAAAACCATTAAAATCAAATGGTTGCTAAAATATAACAAATACGAGACAAAATAAAATACTTGAAAATACATAAAAGGCGATTTTTATGTGGATTCTAAAGAAAAAAAAACAAACACACACTCACGCCACTTTAAAAAATAAAAAGTCCATTTTTAGAAAGAGTGGAACTGCGGCAAGCGATAGTAATGCCAGATTATAAAAATCTTCTGGAAAGCTAAAGCACCTCAATGACTAGGCAAGAGACTGAATGGCTTGGCCATAAATAAGACTTTAGAATACACTACAGACTAGACTATACAGTAAACTATAGAAAAAATTATAGACTAGACTAAAGAAAAAACTACAGACTAGACTATAGAAAATACTATTTACTAGACTGTAGAATAGACTAAAGACTAGACTATCGACATGACTATAGACTAGACTATAGACTAGACTTTAGATTAGACTATAGACTAGACTATAGACCAGACTTTAGACTAGACTATAGACCAGACTTTAGACTAGACTATAGACTAGACTATAAACTAGACTATAGACTACAACATAGGCTAGACTATAGATTAGACTACAAACTAGGATATAAACTAGACTATAGACTAGACTATAGACTAGACTATAGACTAGACTATAGACTAGACTATAGACTAGACTATAGACTAGACTATAGACTAGACTATAGACTAGA
>NW_025809594.1:0-1401 GCF_022045245.1 Lucilia cuprina
GAACTGAACTAGAACTGAACTAGAACTGAACTAGAACTGAACTAGAACTGAACTAGAACTAAACTAGAACTAAACTAGAACTAAACTAGAACTAAACTAGAACTGAACAAGAACTAGAACTGAACTAGAACTGAACTAGAACTATTTTATAGTTTGAAAAAGTGTTAAAGATATAACTTTTCCTATAATTTTTTATATTTGAAAAACTACAAAAAAAATTCTTAAAACTCTTTCACATAAACCACTGCTTTTGATTATAAATATTTAACATAATTATTGTTTGTTTTATAGAAGATATACAGAATTTTAATTACATTGAATAATGCTAACACTTAATCACTTACATCCTTAATGTCTACTACAAGATACAGTCTGACTTTGTGTGTGTAAGTTTCTGCTGGTACGTATATATTGTCATTATTTTTTTAGCAGTTTTCTGTTTTCTGCACAACTTAAATATATATAAATATCAATTTCTTTACAAACACGCATTTTATTCAGACTTTTATAACACTTAATTTACAAAACATACTTCTTGTAATTATGAAACAAAAAATTAAAAAAAAAAACTATAATAAAAAATAAGCCAAAAAAGAAGACTACTAAATTACATAAAGTATGTAAGTGTGTTATACATACACATTACTTTATAAAACCGTTTAAAGCCCTTCCAAACTTATAATCGCTTAGTTACATACAAGCATATCAAATGGAAATTGTAGTATTTTCGTAACTATCCAAAGATTTATAAATGCAAAAATTAAATTCAACGAAGTGTTTTACAAATTCGTATAAAAATATTACCTTAAAAGTATATATTGAACCCTTGCAAAACTGCCGGGATACGCTTTCATACACTTGCTCTTTTATGAAAATATTATAATATTAAAGATAAACTTAATACTTAAAAAACAAGTAACTTTTGATATTACGTAGCTTATGTAAAAATAACAACAAAATTGTACAATAATCATTTATACATGTGTACGTATACACAAGATAATATTTATGTATGTATACGTAGACATGCATTCAAGTAAGTATAAGAGTTTACGACCAACAATATAAAAACTCACGAAACAATAAGAGGCATCAGCAACATTATGTATGTATAAATTCTGTACGTATACATATGAATGTATATGTGTACATATGAAATTTACATTAATTTTCACATCCATAATAGAGCAGGCAGTGCACCTCTTACACAAAAACTTATATGATACTAAATACTTTATATAAATATAAAGCAACTGCACACATATAGACATATAAAACTTAAATTTTTGAAAGTTTAGAACTAGAACAGAACTAGAACAGAACTAGAACAGAACTAGAACAGAACTAGAACAGAACTAGAACAGAACTAGAACAGAACTAGAACAGAACTAGAACAGAACT
>NW_025809595.1:0-3357 GCF_022045245.1 Lucilia cuprina
AATTTTTGAAATTCACAAACAAAATTTTTATTTAAAAGGTTTATAAAACAAAATTTCTATACAAAATATATTTTATAGACAGTTTGTAAAATAAAAATTTTGTTTGTGAATAAGGGGGTAAGTATAATTTAGAAAAAGTAGAAATTACTTTTGTTTCTTCATTTAAAAAAAAATAATAATTTTAGCGTTTATTTTTATAAGCATAAATATTGGTGTACTCGCTTTGGGTACAATGGGACTATCCATGCCTATTTTTTCATATATCTTAATTATCTTTAAAGGATGTTTATGTCCTTTTTGGTAAAAATTTTTGAAGGTTTGTACTGATTATCGTTATAATAAAATCAATTCACATTTCGATTATTTAATTATTTTTGAAATTGATGAAAAATTAATTGATAAATACTATTAATTACTGGAGGATCTACCAGACAACATTTTGGGTGAAAGGGAATTGTATGACAACAGTGCCAATAAAGAATACATTCCATTTCATGAATTTTAATTAAATTATTTTAGCACAAATATCAATAAAGTGTCGAAAAAGTACACTAAATATATTATAATTAATCTAATTGAAAAATTCTCAATACTAATTGATTCGATTTTTTATGTAAGAAAATACCAAAATATTAAAAAAATAATAATAAAAGATGGTTTTAAAGATTTTTTTATTTATTTGTATTTATACCCATATTGTAACCATCCGAGTACAGCCCAAAATTCGCATTTCCAAAATTTATTTTTTTTTGGTTTTTTAATTTTATTTTGAATTAACCCATAATAAGATTCATTTTGAAACAAATAATTTAAATTCATTGATTTTATGATGGGTGGAATCTAATGGGTTAAAACGCATGTAAAACAACCTTTTTTAATATATTATAAATTTAAATTGTATTATAATGCCATGGTAATAAAAAATATGTAAATATATTATAAATTTGTTTATTGTAATATAAATTTGTTTTATGTGGAGAAATTTTGTGCACGTGAGATTTTCGTTATTTACGGTATATATTCAAAATACATATACACTTTTTGACATAAGTATATAATATTTGTTGTTTTTGTAGAATTGACTTTACCTTATTATTCCATCATGGTACATATTAATAGATATTCAGATCTTAAGTTTTAGAAAACAAATATACAGGTTTTTAAGGACTGCTTTATGTACTAACTTTTTCTACCCGGTGTTGCCAGGGTTTTTAAATAATTTATAATATTAAATCTATAGATCAATTAATATTGTCTTTGCTTTTTACCACTGAAATTAATGTCGAAATTTAAATCTACATTCAAAATATATAATTCAGAACAACCTTCACAAAATTTACCAAAACCCCACATTTTACCCCTTTTCATAATTCTTTAGGCTTGAGTGGTAAAAAATTACTTTTTAAAATTAGCAATAAAGCAATAAAAATATTAATACCTAAAAGCATTTGAAAAGGTACTTCACTAAAATTGTGAAAACTAAAACCAAAATATATTTTCTAGGGGGTCACACGATCACACTTTACGTACGTAAAGACTTATAAAAAAAAGTAAGATGAAATTCCATTCGTATTTCAAAAAAGTCATATGATTCATACTTTATGTGTTTTTACAATTGGTATAAAACAATAAAAATAAGATGGAAACAGCTGTTTCACTTTTTTGAGTTTATATAAAAATACATCCATGCGACGGAGAGAGCCATATGAATGTCAAATTTTCCATCCGTATTTTCTCTAAATGATGATCCTATCCGTATACTTCTACTTTAAATTTTGACAGATCATATTACTTGAGTGCTCGTGTGAAGGGGCTTTAGAATAAATAATATTCATTGAATTAGAAACAAATGTGTACTAATTTTTCCCCTTTCAAAAGAGAATATTTCCAATACAGTCTTACAGTATGTGGTTCAAATTTGATAAATTTCGGTTCAGTCGTTGTGATTGTATCTCAACAATTGTAATTGTATCACAAAATGTAGCAAAAATATTTCCTTTGCAGTTTAATTTGTCATAAATATTGATATAAACTTTATATCATTTTAAGATTACACAACAAAATTCGTTCCTTTTATCTGTAAATTTTTAGTTTATTAAATATTTGAAATTCACAAACAAAATTTTTATTTAAAAGGTTAAAAAAAACAAAATTTCTGTACAAAATATATTTAATAAACCGTTTATAAAATAAAAATTTTGTTTGTGAATAAAGGGGTAAGTATAAATTACGTTTGTTTCTTCATTTAATAAAAATAAAAATTTTATCGCGTTCCGTATTCGTCCTTTTCTGATTTTTTGGAATAAACCAATTAAAACTTCTAAATAAATATATACCTCTGTTTAAGGTTTCTTAAAGTCGGCCCAGCTATTTAGGTGTGGACCTTATGAAAAACACGAAAAACCCCCTTTTTTACCCAGTTCAATTTAATTTTTCTGAAATATATCTTTTGACTAATTACAGCAAAATAATTCTCAGGTATTTGCATATTTCCGAAAAAGTGTCTAAACTACACATAATTGTAGTTTTTACCCGTTAGAATTTCCCACATCTGGTCCAACATTCTTCTTTTTTTACCAGTTTTGACCAAACTTTAACAACGGAACTTTGCTAATAAAATGTCTTACACTTTATAAAGCTAAATCGAAAATAATTTCACATTAGAATATACAAAAATTTGTTTTCATGCACAAAAGTATCGATTTTCCCAGTTTTTCGCCCTTTTCCTAATTTTAGATACCAGTTTTGTACCAACTTTGTTAATACAACTTTGTTAATACATATTTCTGACATTTTATAATCCTAAAACGAAAATATTTTCGAATTAAAAAAGCCAGAAATAAGTTTTTATGCACAAAATTACTTTCTTCGTCGTTTTCACCCATTTTTTATCCGTTCTAGACCAATTTTCCAAAAGTTATATATATAATCAAACTTAAAAAGAAATTTATAATATACATTTTTAAGTGAATTATGGACGTGAGAGAGATGTATGAAGAAAATTTCATTAAGTTATCTGTTTATATGGACTCACAGATAATTATATCGTTTGGTAATGTTTTTAAGTGAATTATGTACGTGAGAGAGATGTAAGAAGAAAATTTCATTAAGTTATCTGTTTATATGGACTCACAGATGGACAGACTTAGAAATAGATACTGAACCGATACTTTAAGCACCATTATTTTGGAGGTTAAAATTAGCAGCATAAACTCAAAACACCTTCCGCACTATTGTGGTTTTAAAAATTAAATAAAACTATGCACAGTGGGGCAGAATGGAAATTTTTTGGAAATAAATCTGGCATTTCTAAACGGCTGATCCGATCGGGATAAAATTTGGCGTGAGTGTAGCCAA